>NC_134884.1:29403860-29418860 GCF_041734735.1 Babylonia areolata | reverse complement strand
AACAAAGGCACACAGCTTTAAACCATTGCTGTTGACCTTCCTTCCCATCAGTTAACATACAGGTCAATAAGAATTACAATGAAATAAACTCCTTTTCCTTCTTTCATCCTGTTTAGCACTGATTGTGTTGTCATAGTTTTGTTGTTGAAAATCAGTTCACTTCAGGTTGTTGTTTTTTAAGCCCACCTGACATGAAGGCTAAGATTTTTCAAAACAAAGAAACGAACAATACAGTCATCAAAGCATTGGGAAGAGACAGATAGGTACAAGAGACAGGAACAGGTAGACTACAATGTAGGCAGAGACAGAGACAGCCAACCAGACAAGGAGACAGAATCCTTACTGAAAAACGTACACAATGATCTTACTGCGCTATTCACTCTCTCTCTCTCTCACACACATGTAGCAAGAACCAAATCGATGCCGAAGAAGACGAAGACAGTATAGTGTCGCAGAGGCGGAAGACCATGCAACACACACACACACACATACACACAGAAAGAAACAGCCAGCGACCTGTTCTGACTGTGGAAACAAAGCACGACACTGTTCAGGTTTTACGATAAGACAACTCCCAACTGCAGCGGCGAGGAAACGTCCTATTGAACGCCTCTGACGAATGCTCTTGGGACAAGGTTTTATTCATCGATTAGTTTCGCTTGCAAGCAGCGAGAGAATCTTGGATGTTGTGTTTGTTTGTTGGCGTTTGTTGTTGTTTTGTTTTTTTACATATACAGTGGTACAGCATGGCTGCTTCCTTACGGTGTTTCATTCTATCACTGGCGACAAATCTTGTTGCGGGATACGTCCCAGACTATAGTAAGTGGCTTGCGTTTTGTTGATTAATTCATTGATGGTACATGTATACGTGATGCAGTGCAATGACCAGATGGGATAGATGAAAGGCAGATTTCATAATGATAGTGCAAAGAAGATTGTGGCTAATGGGAACATGATTATCATTAAACTGCAATGTCGTTATATATTCATATATATATATATATATATATATGTCTCTGCATGTGTGTGTGTGTGTGTGTGTGTGTGTGTGTGTGTGTGTGTGTGTGTGTGTGTGTACGTTCATGTTTATTTATGTATTATAGACTCAACGCCGACTATGCTGAAGAGAGAGAGAGGGGATGTAACTTGGACAAGACAATTTAATCAAATTATTGCCCTGTTAGTCGGACAGAAGTTGACCTCTCTGCTGTTCTTATGGTCATAATCGGACACGGCTGACAGTCATTTATACATGGACCTGTTCATCGTTCGTTACATGGGGTACCGACTTTTTACTGTTTGGATGCTTTATCGGACTTAGCTATTTAAATGATACGACATCTGTTCGTTTTCGCAGACGATATCAGAGTGTGACAGCACAAACAACAGTCAAAGAAGAACTGCACTGACTCATTTTCTTGGAGTATGTCCTGTCAGACTTGAGACAAATGCCAGAATCAATCCAGCGTTTTCTTGGTTCAAAAAATCCTCAGCCCATTTATTAGTACATGTGAAACAGAAGGGTGTTTGAATACAGGTAACGTGTATTTCTAGTGGGACAGATGAAAGGCAGATTTCATATTCGGATGAACTTGCAGTCGGACATGACACCCCCCACGCCCTCCACACCCTCCACACTCACTCACTCACTCACACCTGTCTACCCAGTCAACCACCACCACCACACCACACACACACACACACACACACACACACACACACACACACACACAATCACTCACACCCGTCTACCCAGTCAACCACACACACACACACACACACACACACGCGCGCGCGCGCGCGCGCACGTGCACGAATCTTGTAGTTATCATAACCGTCAAAGTTGACCACGGTTTTGAGTCATTGTTCGTACACAAACGAAAGTCAAACGAAGGGTCGAAAATCTACACACGCGAGCATGCGTGTGGCAGGTGTGTGGATGGGGTGGGGAGAGGGAGGGGGGTGTGCGGACGGGGGTGGGGGGGGGGGGTCGGGTTATGGTTCGATCCTTTCTAACAGCAGAGGAGGCAACTGCTGTTCATGTTACATCTCCATTCTCTCGGCCAATAAAGGCTTTAGGACAGCCAACGCTGAAACAAAGAAAGCCCCCGCTGAAACAAAGAAAGCCCCCACAAGGCTGCAACACAAAGAGCCAGTGCTTTGTTGTTCTTGTTTTAGTTTTGCTTTGATTTTTTTGCATCCTTAGTTTGAAAGACTAAAGCTGTAAATGGCTTCCCATTGCAGTGGAGAAACCATTGAGTGATAGATATATTTCTCACTTGTTATTTCGTGCTATCTTCTGAGCTGAATTGTTCTTCCTATCTCCAGGTGAATCTTTCGGCATGGCTGTTTGGGTGAATGGCTGTGGGTGACAGAAATATAAAGGGGGAAATATAATGATAACAATAGATAATAATACAACAATACATAACTTTTTCAATGGCGCGATATCCAGTACTAATGCTGCTCAAAGCGCCTTACATCGTCCAGATAGATATAAGCATGACATAAAAACATTACAACACTTCTTTGTCAATCCAATATACGGAAAATGATGGGAAATGTTTCGTTTTATCGAAAAAATAACAGTTTGAAATTTTTTTTTAAATACACCATTATGTTCTATGATAAATTTCACTAGTCGGGAGCATTTCCATATCATCACCCTTTTAAACTGATGGTTCAGAATAGATGTATTTCACGATGCATTCATGAATACAGATTATGATTATGCTGTCATCTGAGCGCAAAAAAAGATAAATGAATAAATAAACTAAAATAAGATCAGTAAATAAATTAATAAATAGATAAATAAATAATTAAACAAATAAACAGATACATAAATAAAGAAAGAAAAAAAGGAAATAAATAAACAAACAAAATAAAACAAAATAATACAAAAAAATAAATGAATGAATGAATGAATGAATGAATGAATGAATAAATAAATAAATAAATAAGTAATACATAAATAGATAAATAAATAAATAAATAAAATGAAATAAAATGAAATAAATAAATACATAAATAAAATGAAATAAAATAAAATAAATGAATAAATAAACAAAGAAATTAATAAAATACTGTATAAATACATGAATAAATAAACAAACAAACAAATAAATGAATGAATGAATAAGCAAACAAAGAGATAAACTTACTCATCAATGGTGACACACCAGAGTACCTGGACGAACATTGCGGGTCCTCCAGTGTCCTCCCATTCTCCAGGGACGTGGTGGTGGACTACTCCAGCTACCGCTCCACCCTGCCCGCGGACTACCGCTGCCAGCTGTCTCTCAGGGCGGCGGGAGAGGGCGCTGCGCGACAGGTGCAGGTCCACTTCCGCTTCCTGGACACCCTGCAGTCGCCCGGATGTTCCGTGGTGGCGCTGAGGGTGTCAGAGGGCAGCGCCTCTCTCACGCGTGAGGGTTCTTTTTGAGTGTGTCTGGGTTTGTTTTGTGTGTGTTGTAGAGGTAATGTATTGTTTTGTGGGGGGTGTGTGTGTGTGTGTGTGTGTGTGTATGTGCGTGTGTGTGTGTGTGTGTGTGTGTGTGTGTGTGTGTGTGTGCGTGTGTGTGTGTGTGTGTGTGTGTGTGTGTGTGTGTGTGTGTGAAAGGCTGTCTGGGTATTGTTGATCATGTTTTTTTTCTTTCTTTGTTACCTCTCTCACATGCAACAAGAGTGATTTTTATATTTGTGTGTGTGTGTGTGTGCGCGCGCGCGCGCGCGTGTGTGTGTGTTTATTCAATGTCATATAGTGCGATTGAAACACGGTGGTGCAAAAAGAAAAAAGAAGAAAAGAAATTTAAAAGAAAAGCTCTACCAAATATATCATTGTGGTTTCATAGAACCGTGCACATGCAAAATGTACGGAAGAAATGCTGGCGGTGGTAAGAAATATAAACACAGCACTAGCAACAACATGTGTATTGATATTCAGCCTGGAATATTTCTTGTTGCAATGTCATGTCATACTGATATACCTACATAACCAGAGAAAGAGAGAGAGAGAGTAGAGACAAAGTTAGACAAAGTAAGAGAGAGATGGTGAGTTAGAGACAGAGACAGACAGACAGACAGACAGACAGAGAGAACAGGGAGACAATGCAAGTAATCCCAACAGCGTGAAATATTTTGTTGTTGACTTGTTTGTTGTTGGTTATACGCTTATCCTCTCTCTCTCTCTCTCTCTCTCTCTCTCTCTCTCTCTCTCTCTCTCTCTCTCTCTCTCTCTCTCTCTGTGTGTGTGTGGGGGGGGGTGCCTAACTATCTCTTTCTGCCTCAATATCTGTCTGTATGTCTTTCTTTCTCTGTCTCTCTCTCTCTCTCTCTCTCTCTCTCTCTCTCTCATCCATTCTATCTATCCATCTATCTGTTTATCAGTATACCTCTATCTGTCTGTCTGCATCAATCAGACCATTTTATAAATCCATCTCTCTGTCAACCTATACATACATTTGTCGATTCACCAATCTGTTTATCTGCCTGTCTGCTAATGATGCACATTTCCAGACCAAAAAGAAAAGAAAAGAAAAAGAAAAAGCAGACCAATATGAGCATGATGCCATACACCCTCCCAACCTCTCTCCCGCAGCCAAGCAAGGGGTATGCGGCAGTATCACCCCCACAGTGAACTACCGGACCAAAGGGGACACGGTGACCCTCCAGCTGACCAACACTGGTCAGGAGACCTTCGTGGACTTTGAGCTGCTCCTCACCTCTTTCAACTACGCCGACAGAAACAGTAAGGATGGCTATGCTTTAGAGTGGGGTTTCTCTTCTGCTTCTACTTCTTCTTCTTCTTTGTTCATGGGCTGCAACTCCCACGTTCACTCGTACGTACACGAGCGTGCTTTTACGTGTATGGCCGTTTTTACCCCGCCATGTAGGCAGCCACACTCCGTTTTCGGGGTTGTGTATGCTGGGTATGTTCTTGTTTCCATAACCTACCGAACGCTGACATACACACGAAGGGGGTTCAGCACAAGCAGGTTTGCACATATGTTGACCTGGGAGATCGGGAAAATCTCCACCCTTTACCCACCAGGCGCCATTACCGACTTTTGAACGCGGGACCCTCAGATTGAAAGTCCAATGCTTTAACCACTCGGCTATTGCGCCCGTCAGAGTGGATTTTAATCAGCACACTTCTTTCTACTACGTCAACGGAAACAGTAAGGATGCCTGACTCAGCCTTAGAGTGGAGTTTAGATTAGCCACCTCTTTCTACTATGCTGACGGATTACATGACTAAGCGCTGGAGTGGAGTTATATCAACCACCTCTTTCTACCACGTTGACAGAAACAATAAGGATGCCTGATAAGCGTTAGAGTGGAGTTTACTTGTGTATGATAGTCAGTCGTGTCCGACTATGACCGTCAGAACAGCTGAGGGGGCAAATGCTGTCCCAACTATCTGGACTATAATTCCATTACAGTGGAGATTGCCTTGCCCAAGTTACATCCCCACTCTTTCGGCCAAGAAGGTTTTATGACAGCCGGTTCCCAAAAGCCCCTCCCCCCCCCTCCCCCCTGTGTGTGTGTGTGTTATTAATCTCTTCTTCTTCTTCTCTTCTTCTTCTTTATGTTTGCTGTTCAGTTATCCACGCCGTATCACTCAGGTTCTTCTGCCGTGATTTCCAGTGCCAGCAATCCATTCCCTGCCCCGTCTTCTCAGAAAATAAATCAGTTCTGTTCGGTGTTCTTTGAGCAGACGTGATGTGTATAGCGGATTTGTGTGTGTGTGTGTGTGTGTGTGTGTGTGTGTGTGTGTGTGTGTGTGTGTGTGTGTGTGTGTGTGTGTGTGTGTGTGTTAATCTGTCCGTACGCTTCGACTCCTCGTTGAAACAGAAGCTGAAACTGAAACAGGAAGTTGAAACTGTCCTCAGGTTCCTGTTTGGATGACGACTTCAGGTGCGACAACGGTATCTGCGTGTCGTCGGAAGTGACCTGCAACGGATTCAACGACTGCGGCGACGACTCCGATGAAGTGGAAGGCTGCAGTCTGGCTGCTGGTATCATCGTCGCCATCGTCTTCGGCGTCATCTCTTTCCTCATCGCTCTCTGCGTCTTCCTCGTCTGCTTGAGGAAGCGGCGACGGATGTATCTCCGAATTGCTGAGGTAAGGGGGGGTGGGTGGGGATTGTGTGTGTGTGTGTGTGTGTGTGTGTGTGTGTGTTATTTAGGGGACACGCTTGTTCATTCATTCGTTCATTCATTCATCCGTCCATTCATTCATCCATTCATTCATTCATTCATTCACTCATTCGATTATTCATTCGCCCATTCATCATTCATTTATTCTCCCATTTATCTATAAATTAATTTGGTCTCCCACGAGATACGGGGATGTCTTTTCAGTGAAATGAAAAATATATATCCCCGCCTTCTAGAAATATCTGCGTGATAAGTTTCTCTGTCGCTCTCTTTGTCTATGCTTGTGTGTTTGCGTGTGCACACGCTTGATTGTGCATGGTATGTCGTACCTGAATGCACGCATAGTCATGGATGTATAATTTTTATTGTAAACGCCACGAGCTCCCTGTCCATTTTAAGTATTAGCGTCAATCTGCGTTGTTATTTTGTGTTGATATTTGAAAGAGAAAGAGACACACAGAGTCAGACAGACAGACACGCAGACATACAATCAGACAGACAGAGAGAAAGAAAGAAACACGAGAGAGGCAGACAGACAGAGGCGGACAGACATAGAATCTACTCAACAAAGTGATTTTTTTTAAAGAATGAAAATGAAATGTTTTGTTGTTTTGATTACCACCACAGGAGTCCCAGGAGATAATGTACGACAACCTCCAGTCTCTGGCATCGAGGTGCGAGGCGCTGGAGATAGAGCACGAGCTGCTAAAGAACACGATCCACGCTCTGCAAACCCACAGCGAACGCAGCGACAGCCACGCCCGACGCCTCAACCTCCTCTTCTTCGGCATCCCCCGGACGGTCACGGAAACGCACGAACAGTGCGAGGCGAAGGTTCACGAAGTGATCCGAACGACCATGAACGTTGCCGAAGAAAAAGAAGTGCGCGTGCAGCGCATTCACCGCCTACAAGGCAACAACGCTGTGGTCGTACGCTTTCTCACCCTCAGGGACAAGCGCCTCGTGCTGGCTCATGCCAAAAACCTACGAGGGAAACACGTGCGGATTTCCGAGGACTACTCCCCGAGGGTTCGGGAAATCCGCAAAGGTCTGATGGAGCTCAAGAACACGTACATCGCTGAGGGCAAAACGGCCAGGCTGCGGTACGACAAACTGTACACGGAGTTTGACGTCTTCACGTTCGACCTTGACACGAAAACTGTGAAGAAGGTGCGCCTGCATGACCGACACTGTTCGGGTCAAGGTCACGTTCTGTCTACGGTGCCCCCGGGTCAAGGTCAGTGCGTGACCTTGACTTCTACCGTGGCGTCTAGTGCGGAAGAGGAGGAGATGGGACCTGACCCGTGCAGTTCTGAGTCTGTAGGGTGATGGTTTTCTGTGTGAAGGTCAACGTGACTTGGGAGTTATTGGCTGGGGGTGAGTTAAGTGTGTTGTCTGGGAAAATCGGTTGGGCTGGGTTTATTTGTTTGTCGTGTCGTTTGTTTTTTTGTTTTCTTTCTGTATTCATGTCTGTGACCAGTGTGTGTGTGTGTGTGTGTGTGTGTGTGTGTGGCTGTGTGTGTGTGTGTGTGTGTATACGTGTATGCGTGCATGGGGAGGGGGGGAGGGGACCGTGTGCGTGGGTGGGTGTACATGGATGTGTATGCGTGTACTACCGGTGTATGGCGGGGAAAGGGGGGGGGGGAGAGTGGAGGGATGCGATAGGTGCTAGTATGGCTTATGGTTGTGGAGTGTTTCCCATGTTCACACATTTTGTTGCCGGTTTTTGCTTTGGTTTATATTTGTTGCTTGATGATACATCAAAAACTTACAAGTCATTACAGAATGTGGCTCTCTTTAACACTCCACCACCCACCTCTCTCTCTCTCTCATTCTCACCTCACTTCTTTTTTCTCTCTGTCTCCTTGTCTTTTAGTTTCTCAGTCTTTCTCTCGCCACACCCTTTCCCCCTTCCACCGCCTTGAGAAACCAGTCATAAAAAAGCACGTGTCCTTAATCCATCATGAAACAAAACAAAACCAGTTCATTCAGCTGTTTCTTCCATTCTCCCTGTCACTCCCTGTTTCTCATTTCAGACACATCGGTGCGTGTATGCATATGTGCTTATATGTACGTGCGTGCGTGTGTGTGTGTGTGTGTGTGTGTGTGTGTGTGTGTGTGCATGTGCGTGTGGCTAGATAGATACATACATCTCTCTCTCTCTCTCTCTCTCTCTCTCTCTCTCTTTCTTTCTCTCTCTCTCTCTCTCTCTCTACACACACACACACACACACACACACACATATATATATATATATATATATATATATATATATATATATATATCTTACTGCCTAAATAGCTTTAATTTTAGGCTCTGGCAGTACAAAAATGTTAAGAAACCATCATGTATATATATATATAATGTGTGTGTGTGTACGTGTGTGTGCGTACGCGCGCGCGCTCGTGTGTGTGTGTGTGTGTGTGTGTGTGTGTGTGCCATGTTCAGCTATGTCCAAAGACCACTGAATGACGTGTGTGGGCCACTGTCGCCCAGACCAGACGTCAGAACTGGAGTGTGCCTTGACCAGACCGATAGCGTCTTGCTGTGTCTTCCCACAGGACAGCTGACAATCCAGACACTGCAAATGGGACAGACTGTATCAGGGCGTCGTGGAGTTGAACCCAACAAAAGTATTTAAAGGTTCAGTCAGGATTTTGTATGAGGACTATCATCTTTGCTACCGCATATTTCTTTTTACTGATTTTATGTCACAGCAGTTGCCTTATTATATTGTTGTCTTTATTGTGCGTAGTGTGCTTGCTTGTGTGTGTGTGTGTGTGTGAGTGTGTGTGTGTGTGAGTGTGTGTGTGTGTGTGTGTGTGTGTGTGTGTGTGTGTGTGTGTGTGTGTGTGTGTGTGTGTGTTTGTTGTCTACAGTTTAAAGTCTATTCACTGTAAGTGTTATTTGACGGAAAGGAGAATACTGGGTAAAGGAAAGGGAATACATGTGAATATTAGTGTGAGAAATTGTTCATGTTATGTATTGGAGGAAGAGTACACTATAAGAAATTAAAGTTTAACTCACTCAGTACGGCCAGTCCTCTCTTCTCCTCTACACACACCCCTTGGATGTCCAGTGCGTTTCTGAATGACCCAACCTTCTTTAGCTTCCGTCGTCAGAATTGTGGTATTCTTTGTCAACATTCACGTCTTCAGTACAAGAGCCTTCCGCTTGCAATATTTTGATGATGGTAATTGGGGTGAAACGCTGTTAACGTCGTCTCTTTCGCCGTTCGTATGGAAAGAGTTAAAGAGATTGTGGTGTGTAATGAATGAGGTGCCATGGGAAGGAGAATATGTACATGCATATCAACAAGTGTTAACTTACAACAATGTAAATATAAACAGCGACATTAATTAGAATACATCAAAGGAGGATACCAACTGGACTGGAGTTTAAATTTTCCGAAAACATTCTAAGCAATGAATAATCATTCAAAATCTTTCCAGTGGCTGATGGAATATTGGTAGAAAAGTCATCAACTACATCTTTTGGAATTAACTGTCTTATGCTAGGACAATGAATGAGTAGATGGTTTACAATTATTGGCTTACCGCACATACATTTTATATTTTTAGAAAATTTTGTACCAAAGGCATTCAAACGAATTCTATACATTAGACTGGTAATTTGTCTTGATTGTGCTGTTGGTGTGAAATTTAGAAAATGTTTGGGATTAGCTGCATTCTTTGTGTTTACACAATACTGGTAATATTGATTATTTGAATCTATAAGCAATTTTTTAAATCGATGTCTAGATATATTTTCTATACTGCTAAAGCATTCATGTACATCTAACTGGATGTCAAGTTGTATTGCTCCTTCGAAATTACATTCTGCTCTTCTGGCTGCTTGGTCTACCCACTCATTAGAAGATATTCCTCAGTGCGAAGGTACCCAACAGAAAGTTATGTTAATGCCCTGTTTTGTCAGTTGGTGAATAATATGTTTTATTTCCATTGTCATCTCAATTCGCTTCTTTGAATTTGGAGATTCTATAGTTTGTAATACTGACTTCCAGTCTACACATAATAAAATATCACATACAGTTTTTGGAATGTCTGAAATATAATTTAAGGCCATAAGTGTGTGTGTGTGTGTGTGTGTGTGTGTGTGTGTGTGTGTGTGTGTGTGTGTGTGTGTGTGTGTGTTTGGGTGTGGGGGTGTGTGTGTGGTGTATGTGTGTTTGTGTGTGTGTGTCTGTGTGTGTGTCTGAATGTCCATCGGAGTCCATTTTCGTATTGTTTTTAATCAGACAGATCACGAAGGTTGGCATTTAACATTATAGTTCTGACACACCACGCTTACTCGATTCCGGACTTCAAAGCCCTGGAATTGTCCGGGGCCATTTTGAAAGGGGTGGGACCATCTGGCCCTGCTCAGTATCAAGTTGAAAATAGCTATTGTTTCATCTTTGTTGCGTGTTTCTATGGTGCTGTATTGTATTGTATTGTTGTTGTTTTTAGTTTGCCTTAAACAACGAATGATAGATTGTAGATTGCAAGATTTGGAATAGTCATATCGAAAATAGTGATAAATATAATTCTGTGCAGACTGTTCAAAATGAATCATATAACAGAACATTATAATGTAATGGATATTAATGGTAGGAATATTACATGTCTGCTAACTAAATCTGGAATGTGTGTTTGTGGTATATCTATGAACAGTCAAAGGTACATTAAAGATTAAAGACTTATATGTCCGATGTGTAGATCCCAGAGAGGGGCTGAAGTTCACTTTGCTTTTAGGCTGTCCAGTATTGGCTTTATCTTAGAAAAACACATTAATACTTCCAAAGTATTATAGCAAACGAACTTTATTTAGGCTGACATTATTCTTGTCTTCCAAAAACGAAACTGTCATTATAAACTTCGCTGTGTTTCTATACAAGTCATTTCAGAGGAGAAGCATTATGAGTTGAATCTGTTATAATGTCCAAATATACAACATTCATAAATTGCATGCATGATTCATGTTCATGCGCGCATTGTTACTAAACGTATGTCTTATTTGTGTATACCCCTTCAAATGGGACCATGGCATTTCTTGAATAAAACGTCGTTATCGTTATTGTATTAGGCTGCCGTTTGTCACAACAGGGTTTTTCTGTAATAACTTCGGGCTGTTCTCCCCGGGGAGAGCCGAGCGCCACCCATTTTATCAAGATATTCGATTTCAGACACAGTAACATAACCCTCACACCTCCATCCCCAACCCACATCCCCCCAACCCCTCCCCTCCCCCCCGCCCCCATCTATCATTCCAGATTGCACATTTTTTGTACTTCGTCAAGAAATCGGTGATATCTTTCAAAGTTTAACGAAAATCTGTGTATGTACTTCAAATCAGTGATATCTTTAAAAGTGTAACGAGCTTTTGCAATCATTAATTTGTCCAAACAGCGTGTGCTTATAACATAACGTCCGTTGCCCTGCCAGTGCCTCATATACAGAATTGATCCACCTCATGTGCCTATGTGTCAGCAATGGATATAATTGGTGTGCGTTATTTTATGAATGACACAAAAAGAGGACCATGTTTTTGTTGTTGTTTTTTTTGTGTGTTTTTTTTGTTGTTGTTGTTTTTTACTGTTCTGTGCCTTTGTTTATCATCAGTTATGTTATAATATTATTTTTGACTGGTGTTTGTTGGGGCCATGTAAGTAATAAACTATATGATGTAATCATACTGAGTCCGTCTGTCTCTTTCACTGTTCCTTTTGTCTGTCTCTTACTGTGGTTGCCTGCCACTCTGTCTGTCTCACTTCTTCTCCTTCTCCCCTTTCTGTCTGTCTGTCTCTCTCTCTCAGTCTCTTTCTCTTGCATGTGTGTGTGTGTGTGTGTGTGTGTGTGTGTGTGTGTGTGTGTGTGTGTTTGTGTGTCCGTCAGTATGAGTGAGCTTATAAGCGTGTGTGTAGGTCTTTATGTTTGCGTGTTAAGTGCATGTGTGTGTGTGTGTGTGCGCGCGCGCGCGTGCGTGTGTGTATGTGTACATGCTTGCATGCGTGCGTGCGTGTGTGCATGCATGCGCGTGTGCGTGCGTGCATGCGTGCGTGTGTGTGTGTACTGCGTCCTTGAAACAGATGCAGATAATCGCAATCACAACCATGCAAACCACACATTCTCAGAAATCGCCCCAAAACCAACAGAAGTGGAAGCTTTTCACCGGAAATGATTCACAAGCTGTGTGGTGTAGATAATGTTTGCTGCTACTTGCCTGGACACAGCGGTTTACTGTCCTCTGCTCGCACGTCTGTCGTCAACTGACAAGTGGACACAATTTGTTTTCTTCCCTTGTTTTGGGGGTGTATTTAAACAAAAAGAAAAGAAAACCAAAACAGCTCAATCAGATAGTCTGCAATGGATTACATATTAAGTGTATGAGGTCCTAAACATTTGTTTTTCATATGGATTTCGTTACTTTTCCTGCTACAACAGACGGTATGGTATGGAAAATTAATAAGATACTATATCTTTTCCTCCGTAACAATATAGTTTTAAATGCCTTTAATGTTTCGGTTTCGGTAATGCCTTTGAAGCCTTGGTCACCAGTTCATGGTTCGCACGTTACGGGTGTTTCCTTCAACTGGAGGTTTTCGTCAATTCAGTTTAACACTATTTAAGAGAGAGAGATTACCGCAGTCTGTGCATTATTGGTGCTGTGGGGGTTACAATTTCGTCAGAATCTTTTTAAAAGAGAGTTTTAGAAATATTTCTGCTGGTTTTTCTCCTCATGGAAATACCGCAAATCTTTTTTCAGCTTTTATATCAATTATAGAAATACACTTCTCCACTGAAGAACACTCAGTGCTCAGTTAAACTGTAGAATTTCACTTTGTTTACACATGAACAGTCCACATATATTATCATAAATGTGATATCACTAGCACAAACGCGTGCGGACATACTGATAAACATACAGGCACGCATACATATTGTCCGACAGACACACACACACATCATACGAACTTACATACAAGGAAACAAATCGCTCTGCATAGTCGAAGCTCCACACACAGCAACACGTGTGACTTGCAAGAGAGTGCATGTGAGCTTTCTTGATCATACAACTGTCCCACAGTGTAACTGCTGAAATCAGGTCATCGCGTCTCGCCCTGTTTGCTGCAGTAATAATATTTGTGGTATGTCCTCGTATGTGCATGCTGCGCGCGCGCGAGCGTGTGTTTGAGCACGACAGTGGACAACATGGTTATAACATGATAGAGATGACAGCGTCCGCCTTGCTAATGCTTGCACTCAGGGGAAAATACAATCAGATGTACAAATCCAGTGATTTCGTTGTTCTGGTGTTTTGTTGATTGAAGCCTCTGTCTTGTCAGATGTAAGTCTGCTCTCTGCCATCCCAGGGAGATGGTTATCGCCGTCGGCCAATCACCAGAGCAACGAAATGGCCGTTGATGCAAAACTGAATTAATTTCAACCGACTGATCTCTATGGTCATGGTTTCTGGGTTTCTTCGGCCTGTGTTTTGCAAGCGTAGGCTGAGGGTTTTTTCCGCATTCCGACGACTTCGGTCTTGTGTGGCGTGTGTGTTCCTCCTCGTGATGAGTGCTTTGTTCCTGTGGTCACTGAGGATTGTGTCATCGCGCGTGCCAAGGTCCAGACCAACGTATGGTAAGACTGATGTGTCAAAATCCAGATTATTGATATTGTTTCTTGATATTATTTTCCTTTTTTTTTATTCTTTTTTTTTTTTTTTTTTTTTTTTTTTTTTTTTTACTGTGATTATTTGTTTCATGGTCTTGACTCTTTCTATTACGTTGTTTTGACTGTTTATTATGATGACAGATATAATATCGTTACATTCCTAGATCTCATTTGAAGTTTTAGATTATCAGCTTGCACGAGTAAAGGATAACTTGTTTGACTTGTCAGTCTTAATCATGACATCAAAATGTCATAAACGTTTATAGTTTGCAAACCTTCTCTCTCTGTCTCTCTCTCTCTCTCTGTGTGTCTCTGTCTCTCTGTCTCTGTCTCTCTCTCTCTCTCTCTCTCTCTCTGATTTTTTTTTTTTTTTTTTTTTTTTTCGTTCTTTTCTTGAAAGACGTTTCTGGGCTTACAGCATTCTCAAGTTTTCCTGAACGTTTATTGACAGAAAACCACACACACACACACACACACACACACACACACACACACACACACAACACATACACACACGCAAGCACGCACGCACACACACTCACTCGAGCACACATGCACGCACTCAAGCACGCACGCACGCACTCAAGCACGCGCACACACGCACACGCACAGAGAGAGACAGACAGACAGACACAGACAGAGACAGACAGACAGACAGAGAGTCAACCTTCACACCAAAACACCAATGTCTCCATCTCTGACTTCATTATCCCAATTGTTTTCAGAGTACCTGGCAGATGCGTGTTCTTGGGGGGTATCGATCGAGCACAGCCTGCTGCTTGTCTATTCCCGGCACACCAACATCGTCCCAGCCCGCTACAGCTGCAGGCTGATGGTCAAGGCCGTGGACAAACGGCAACGGATCCAAGTGCGCGTGCGTCACCTCAACGTCCGGCCCAGTCTGGACTGCCATGACGCCGTGCTGACCATTGGTCAAGACGGAGAGACCACCGCTCGTAAGTGTTTATTTGCCAGAAGGAGTGTGATATGGTATGCATACTTCTTTAGCGCCTATCCTCGATCAGAGACCAAGCTCTAAGCGCTTTACAAACAAACACGGAGTCATTTGCACAACAGGCTGCATACCTGGGTAGAGCCGATTGACAGCTACCGTTTGGGTGCTCATCATTCGTTTCCTGTGCCATTCAATCAGGTTTCAGTCACGAA
>NC_134884.1:29381360-29398860 GCF_041734735.1 Babylonia areolata | reverse complement strand
TGTATTCTTTCTTCAGTTCTATCCTTCTCAACCAGTCTCTTTATTGTCGCCCCTTTCTTTCTTTCTTTCTCTTTTTCTCGGTCTCTGTCTGTCTGTCTATTGTGCACATACACACACACACACACACACACACACACACACACACACACACACACACACACAAATATCAGAGGTTATATGTTTAAATACTGAGTCTGTCTGTCTTCATGAATAAATGCTATTGGTCTTGCCAAATGTGTCTCTCTGTCTGTCTGTCTGTCTCTCTGTCGTACACACGCACAAATATCAGAGGTAATATGTTTAATACTGAGTCTGTCTGTCTACTTTTTTTTTTTTTTTTTTTTTTAGCTGTAAGTGTAACAAAACCGCGCGCGCGCGCGCGTGTGTGTGTGTGTGTGTTTGTGTGCGCGCGTGCGCGTGCATGCGTGCTTATGTGTGTGTGTGTGTTTCAGTGATGAACTGGATGTTTATCTTAAACTGAATAACTTGTGTTGTTGGTTGTTGTTTTTTTTGTTTGTTTGTTTTTCAAACCAACAATGACACAACGAAATATGTAATAAAATAATAAAGACGATCACGGTGTGACGACAATGCTGACGCTTGATGATGATAATGATGTTGACGAATCGTCCTATGTGGTCCGTAAGTTTGGGGTGGGGCGAGGGGGGGTGGGCGGGGGAGGGGGCGGAGGGGTGTTATCAGTAAGAGAAATAAACGCTACTACACTGTTAGAGATTAAGTTCCGGATTATGTCCCTTCTCTCTCTCTCTCTCTCTCTCTCTCTCTCTCTCTCTCTCTCTCTCTCTCTCTCTCTCTCTCTCTCGCTCTCTCGCTCGCTGTCTATCTCTGGTGTCTGTCTCTCTCTGTCTCTCTGTCTCTCTTTCTCTCTCTGCTTCTCTCTGTCTCTGTCTCTCTCTCTCTGTCTGTCTCCCTCCCCCCCCTCTCTCTCTCTCTGTTTCTCTCTCTATAATCATTTGTGTCTTAATACAACGAAAACTAAATTTATGTGTATAACAACCAGACAAAAACGTCAAAACAATTCAACAGACTTATTTTCTAGTTCTCTCTCTGGAATTAAAATTGAGGAAGTAAAATCGCATAAGGTACTAAGTATCATCATTGATAATAATCTACCTTGGTCCGATCATGTTGCTTGTCTGTGTAAAAGAATATCTCCAAGAGTATTTCAACTATCTAAAATTAAACAGTTTTTTAATATCCATGCTCGTAAAAAGTTCTTTCAAGCACATATCCAATCAGTTGTAGATTATGCCTCGACAGTATGGGATTCAGCTAGCGCAAACATTCTAAAACCCTTAAACAGAGTGTATAAACGTGCTCTTAAACTAGTTCTTTTAACATCCAGCTCATTAGCCACTGTTGATCATAAACCATTGAACATTCTTCCCCTGTATCTAAGACTAGAATACAACAAGGCTCTGTTTATGCACAAAGTAGTTACTGGAGCTCCTCCTGGTATTGTAGATAAATTTCCAATGAACACCAACAGACACTTTCATAAACTTATAATACCTCTTCCTAGAATCTCTTTCAGCCAAGCCTTTCATACAGTGGTGGTTCGTACTGGAATAACCTGCCTTCCTTTTGAAAACAGATAACTAGTAGTGTTCACTTCAGAAGCTCTTTAAAAAAAAAAACACAACTATTTGTTTGATAAAATGGAAAATATATAAATGATGTAAATCAACCTCAGTGACAATTCCATTCTACTTCAACAGGTAATGTTAAATAAAATACCATGCACAATTATTGTTATCATTAGTATTAGTATTTTTGTAGTTATTATCATAATTAGGGAGGGTTACATATTTATACATTTGCAAGCGTACTCGTTTTGTGTGTTTTACTCTCAGTGTACAGGGCTTTCACTATGTTCATTCGCTCAAGTGGTCTTTTTCAGAAAACACTAAAATCAATACTACGAGTGGACTTTATAGATCTATTGGCTGAGCCCTGAAGGTCATGGGCAAAAATCAATTGCGAACACATTTATACATATTCAAAGCGCGTCCTCATATTCCTCGCGAACGTGAAGGACGCCATTTTGTTTCCAGTCTTAACTTTTCAAAATTAAGTCCTTTTCACTTCATACGACGTTTAGAAGTACTTGTATTTGGCTCTACATGTTATCAGTTTAACAAAATACTCAGTTTTCATGTCAACTTTAAAACTATAAAACTAGAACTAGAATGAACATAAAAGAGAAATTGAATCGACCGTGTAGTACATTCCCGGTGGGTGTAACTAAACTTGTACATCTATCTGGATCCAGAGAAAACGGCTAAATGTTGCAGTGTGATTGCGGTGATAGCCACGTCTCTTTTACCGCGGACGTAAATTGAATTTTTAATTGCCCTTAAAGATTTTTTGAATGCCCAAGATACACCAGAATAATATGATTTAAACAGCGTTCTCACTGCGAATACCGCAATCGATTTATCGCCCTTAAAAAAGCATGTTTAAATGTTAAATTTTTGAACGTCAGTTAAGGAGCCACGATAGTGCACCCGAACACGCGGGGTTCGAATCTGCCTTCAGGGCTATTCTTTTTTCTTTTACTTTTTTTTTTTTTTTTTTTTTAACCCGAAACTTTATAATAACAAATACAGAAACCATTTTAACGGTTATAATTCTTTTTTAAGTGTATCACAAGTGAGTCTTGAAGGCTTTGCCTCTCTTGTTTTGTTTTGTTTTTTTGTTGTTGTTGTTTTTGGTTTGTTTGTTTTTTTGTTTTTTGTTGTTGTTGTTTTTTGTTGTTGTTTTTTTTTGGGGGGGGTTGTTGTTGTTGTTGTTTTGTTTTGTTTTTTGTTTTGTTTTGTTTTGTTGTCTTTTGGTTCTTGTTTTTGGGGGTGGGGGAGGTCTAATCATAATTATGTATTGCCCACACCCCCACCCACCCCCCTCCCTTGCCAAAAGGATAGTACATTCATGGCAATAAAACAGTGTCAGTCTTATGTGTGTTTGTGTGTTTTCACGTGCGCATGTGTGTGCACGTGTGAGTGCGAGCGCGCGCGCGCGCGGGGGGGTGTGAATTAGACGCCAAAACTGCAGAAGGAAGTATGTCTTTTTCAGACTTTTTTTTTTAATTTCTTTTTGGATTTAATTATAAAATATCGTTTTGCTATTGCCAGCATTAAGAGTCAGAGAGCAAAACAGATAGAAAGAGGCGAATGGTTAGAGACAGAGAAGAAAGAGTGAGGTGGTGGGCACGTGTGGGGGCGGGGGAAAGGGGATGGTCCAAGGGAAGTAAGTTGTCTATGCCTGGAAGGTATCACGGACGAGTAAGGTCCCATGATTGTATGTCGGTGCGTTCAAACTCGTTCTATTCCTCAGAATACACGTTGCAACGTATTTTGCCTTTCTTCATGCTATTTACGTATATATATCTCGTTTTCAAAAACTGGAGGTGTTTATTTATTTATTTATTTATGCTCACATTTACTGTAATGTAATGCCTTTTTTTTTTTTAATAAATTAAGTTCACGTGATATACCCCTTTCTAAATGGCCTTGGATAAACCATCTTAAAGTTTGAATCTCTTTGTGTGTTATGAATGTTTTCTTTGACGGGGTAAAACCCCCATTATCAAAACGAAAAATGTCGCTGACCTTTCTGAACTGAGTTCTTTCAGTAAGGGGTTCAGTTTTCTGTAGGGCAAGTGCTCTCCAGGACAAGTTACCACCTCCCCCACCCGGAAAAATGTTGCCCCCGGACATTTTGCTAACCCTATGACTGATGTAATCCCTTCCCTTTCTGTGTGTGTGTGTGTGTGTGTGTGTGTGTGTGTGTGTGTGTGTGTGTGTGTGTGTGTGTGTGATGGAGAGAGCGTATATAAAATGTGTGTGTACGTGTGTGTGTGTGTGTGTGTGTGTGTGTGTGTGTGTGTCTTCCGAGTGGACATTACATTGATGTTTTTTTCCCACTTGGGGTCAAAGACTTAGACAGTGAGAGCGAGGCTGACCACTGACCACTACAGACTACGGTCCAATGACCCCACCACATCTTCACACACTGACCGCAGGTAAGTCCTTCACTGCCTGTCCTACTGAGAGAGAGAGTTTAGGCTAATGCAGGTCACACACACACACACTCACACACACACACACACACACACACACACACACACACACACACCTACCCACCTACCTGCCTACGTACCTACCTACATACATACATACATAAATACATATCTACCTGCATAATACCTACATACATACATACCTACATACCTACATACATACATACCAACATACATACCTACATACCTACATACATGGTGGTGATGTGTGTCCATCGAGATCGATGATGACCATCGTTGTCATCCAGCTGGGGGATGGGGGCAGGGTGGTGTGGGGGAGGGATGCTCATGAATCTGTCTGTGAATGCGCAGATGGCTGAATAGTCCAATCTGCACACGAAATGTTCGCTGACAGCTGGGGCAGACAAAGACAGGCATATCATTGTCAGGGAGCTTGTTTGCCCGTGACTTTCTGGCCTGCCTCTTCTGAACAGCTGCAGCAGTCCTGTTGGCCTCGCACAACTTGGCACCTTTGTGCACAGCAGCGCGCCATTTGTCACGGCCCACTGCAGATTTCTCCCAGGAGTCAGGGTTGATATCAAACGCTTTCAGAGAGACTTTCAGAGTATCTCTGAAGCGCTTCTTCTGACCTCTGTGTGATCTCTTCCCTTGCTGCAGCTCGCCATAGAAGAGCCTTTTGGGCAGCCGATAGTCTGGCATGCGCGCCACATGTTCAGCCCAGCGAAGCTGGGACTGCATCAGGGTGGTGAAGATGCTGGGAAGGGTGGCTTTTGCAAGCACCTCCGTGTCTGGGGTCCTGTCTTGCCACTTGATGTTCAGTAGCTTCCTGAGGCATGTTGTGTGGAAGTGGTTCAGCTTCTTGGCGTGTCGTTGGTACACTGTCCAAGTTTCACAGGCATACAGTAGTGTGGGGAGAACTACTGCTCTGTAGACCTTTAGCTTGGTCTCAAGACCAATGCCTCCTCGTCCACTCCAGAAGAAGGTGTAACCAGATCCCCGTTCATTGAGCTCGCCTTCGCCTGCAAGCCGAGTCTCACTCAAGGCTGACAAGTTCGGATGCAACTAGTGCCGTTCTCCTTTGGGGTCTGTCCGCGTCATCTCTGTCCAGGAGAGTCCGTATGTTCCAAGCACCAATGGTGAGAGGAACGATCCTTGTTTTTTTCTTTTCTTTCTCTCTGTTTCGACCGCTGATGTAGGGTCCCCGCCAGCCGCGGTATGCTGGCCAGGGTGATATGGAGCAGGCAATTTTTAGGGCACCTTTTCTAGCCCCTTCCTCATGCCAGGGAGGTGAGCTGTGCATTCCTAAAGAGGGCTGCTCAGACGCTCAGACGGCTGCCGAGCTCCATCGCTGCTCCTGTCGACGAAGAACGACCCTATGGCCTGAGCCGCCTGCGTGCAAGTCTGCGGCTGCGACTGCCAGTGTACCCACACCTGTCGTTTCGTCGCTCAGCTGTCGCAACAGGACTTGGGGGTGATGAAAGGATGAAGGATGAAAGGTCATTAAGGATGACTGATGACTTGCGCGATGAGTTTGTTTAAAGTGGAGAGGAGTTGCGCAACGTCGACTTCACTCTCTCGTCCAGGTTCACCAATTTCCAGTGGCAAGACTAAATCGAGACGACTGAAGGATGAGCACGGATGCAGTAGATGACCAAGATATCCTTTCGGTGTCTCATCTTGCTCTCTGCACTCCACAGTGCGTTGCTGTAAACGCCTTCCTCTCCGTTGAACCGATAGGTTTCTTCCGCAGATTCTGCCGGATCCACACTTCGCATGCATGGGTAGACACACCCCGGGGGCCAACTGCGTGTGGCATGCACACAGCACGGTGGAGCTAGATGGCCGTCGGTGGCTCTCCTGAACCGACGGCCTTTTATGGATCTCGTTTTTAATTCCATAAGGGTGTCTAGCCACCCGCCTCACCAGTCCCAGAAGGGAGCGGTGGGAGTGCCAGTTTAGTCGCCGGCAACCCGACCCTGAACAGGTTGTACTGGATTACAGGTTAGCAGATCTAATGACCTGACCTACATGTCATACATACCTACATACTTACCTACCTACATACATACCTACTTACCTACCTACCTACCTACATACATACATACATACCTACACGTCTCTGGGCCACACTAGCCCACACGGGAGAAATGGGAGCAAGTGGGGAGCGGAGGGTGTGTGGGGGCTGTAGGGAGTGGGAGAGGTGGAGGGGTGGGAACAAAACGAGATGGGTTAGCGAGGGAGAAGGGTCAAGACTTCTCAGTCATCACAGTCAGTGCTCAGTCACCATTAGTCAGAACCACTGCTCGAGAATATGGCCCCTTTTAGTTAGTTAGTGAGTTGGTTGGTTAATTGGTTGGTTGGTTAGTTGGCGAGTTGGTTAGTTGGTTTGTATTATTTATCTATTTATCTATCTATTCATTCATTTATCTCTATTTAATCCTCAAATTTTATTCATTCATTCATATGTTTATCTGTTCATTCATATGTCTGTTTATTATTTATCTATTTGATCATCTACTTAATCATTACTACTATATTCATTACAGAGCGTATAACAAAGGAATTAATTAAAACTCACAACCGTCCAAATTGCGAGCCCCGGAGACAATCAGTACCATCGGTAAACTTCACGTGTGTGAAGCAAGTAAATCGTCCATCTCAATTTCTTCACCTAGTTTGGTTTCAGCCATTTGGAGAGCCGCAACCGCTTCGGGTTTGAGTTGTTTCCAGTCTGTTGCCCTTCCCTGATAAGAGGCTCTGTCAGGGTGACCGAATATTTTCCCTCACCACATAGAACACCCTTCTATGGATACTAAAAAAAAAAAACCCTGTCTCGCGTGCACCTCGGGGATCAGCTGCATAGCACGAGACATAAATTCAGATCCCCAAAACCCCAAAACAGGCGTGGCAAAAGAGGTGGGAAAAGATTGTGCTTAGGTAGCAGAATGACAAAAGCAGAGCGGCTGTCAAAGAAATTCTTTAGAATCGGCAGTTGGAATTGTTCCAGCGCAAGAATGAGAATCTCAACAATTGAGAAATTGGCATATGATTTTGACATTCTATGTCTCCAAGAGACCAGGACAAGTGCAGACAGACCAATACATTTTGAGAATTTCACAGTCTTTCAAAGGAATGAAGGAAGAGGGGTAGCAATCATACTGAACAAAAACCTAAAAAACAAAGTTTCCACCATAAATCTAGAGAAATGGTGTAGCAACTCATGTGAATTAGTGGGGGTGCGTCTTGAAAAACCTGACGGAGTTCACAAAAGCATCGTGCTCATCAATGCCTATGTTCACCCAGGAACCTGCACAACAAAAGAGGATTGGGCCTTTTTAGAGGAAATAGAGAACGAACTTGGAGACTCGGTCATTATCTGTGGAGACCTTAATGCAAGATCGAAGTTATGGGACCAGCGGAACACCAACCCACAAGGACTCGCACTTGAAGGAATGATAGGGGAAATTCTTCTTAGCCCTTTAACAACCACATCCCCAACTCGCCTTGGAACAAGACAAGGGGACAGTGACAGTGTGATCGACATCGCTCTAACATCTCCAAAATTCAGAGCAGAAATGAATGCAGAGACGTTTCCATACCAAGGCAGCGACCACCTCCCGGTAGCTTTCAGTCTACAGAAACTGTCAGATAAACCCTGTATGAAACTGCGTGATCCATTTCAGTATGAAACCAAAGAGACAACCGTCATCGAAAAATTAAGACGCAGAAAAAACAAAAGAACGGCACTGAACAGGATGCAAACTATTCAGCCCCCATGGTGGAATACCGACACAGAGAGAGCCTGGATAGAAAAACATGCGGCTGTCAAACTTTGGCAAAAAGAAAAAACCAAAACCATCTCCGGACAAAGATATTGAAACAAAAATGAAAGAAAAAACTGAACAGTTTGAAGTCATTGCTCAAGAGGCCAAAAATGACAAGTGGAAACAGTTTTGCGAGGCACTCAGTTATGACACAACATTGACAGAGTTCTGGCAATTTTATCGTCGCATGGAAGGAAAAACGTGCACAACAACAACCCCAGACATGTTAGACACTGACGGAACCAAGCTTAAGACAAATGAAGAAAAAGGATCTGCCTTGCTCAAACGTTTCATACAACAGAGTGATGAAAGAAACTTAGATGAGAAAAAGAAATATATTGAGGAGTTAAACCAAACCCTTATGCAGACTGGACCAGATGATGACTTGACAATGGATGATCTAAACGAGGCAATAGCTAAATGCAAGAAAGAATCGGCTCCTGGCCCAGACAAAGTTCGCTACTCAGACATCAAGGAGCTATCGGAAGAAGACAGAAGCAAACTTTTCAATCTATATCAAAACAGTTTCCACAATGGACAGGTGCCGGAGGACTGGACACACAGCTTCTTAAAACCCATACCAAAACCAGGAAAGGACCATCGTCAGGTAAGCGGCTACCGGATCCTAACCATGCAAAACATTGCTGGAAAGCTCATGGAACGCATGATAGCCAGGAAACTTGCAAGGGATCTTGAACACAGGCACATTCTCCCTTCAAATCAAGGTGGTTACAGAACAGGCAAGTCCACATGGGAAAATGCAGCTGCTTTTGCATATGAGGTGTATGAAGGATTTCAAAGAAAAGAAGAAACACTAGCAGTAGCAATTGACCTTGAAGATGCCTACAATAAAGTCCAGTTTGCGCACCTCATGGAGCTGCTACTAAGTTATGGAGTAAGTTTGACACTGACAAGATGGATAGCAGCAGCGCTTCAGGAAAGAACCGTCGTCCTACGCCTTGGAGATTGGATGTCTGCACCTTCTAAACTATCCATGGGACTGCCACAAGGGTCTCCGCTCTCTCCTGTCCTCTACAATGTCTACACGAAGGGCCTTGCAGACTTAAACAACAATGGAATTGCTCGGGTGCTTACCCTTGCGGATGATGGCCTGGTCTTCAAAACTTCGAAAGATGCTCAGGAGAGAACTAAAGCCGTCCAGAAACAACTAAACAATATTGCTCAATGGTGCAAAGACACAGGATCTTCCATCAATCCAGCCAAAGCCCAAACGTTGCTGTGCACCCTCAACAACAAAACCGCGAGCAAATCACCACCTTCTGTGTCATTCGATGGGATTACAATTGAGAAAACTGAATGCCTACGCTACCTAGGAATACACTTCGACAGAATGCTGACCTTCAGAAAACATACGGAAAATACTGTTCTCAAATGCAAAAAGGGCCTTTCAGTCTTAAAAGCAATGGCAACCAAAGGAATTGAACAACGCCACCTCTTCCTGCTATACCAATCACTCGTCCTCAGTGTGATCGACTACGGACTTGGGCTAACAACACCGTCTCAAAGCAACCTCCTAAAATTAGAAAGAGTACAAAATGAAGCTATGAGGCTGATCCTTGGAACAACAAAAGACACGCCCACAGAAACCATGCGATACCTGCTTGACCTTCCTTCAGTGCAGGCCAGAAACAAGTTAGAACAGGTCAAGACCTACTTCAAAGCATTAGAAAACCCTCAAAACCCACTGCATGACGCAGTCAAAGAACCAAAAGGCAGCCGTCTAGGACGAGGAAGATCATGGATGGGACAAGCAGAAGACACAATCCAGCTAGTATGCCGATTACAAGACCTGAAAGAAACAAAAGAATGGGAGAAAACCCCCCAAAACCTCAACCATCTATTCAACACAGTCATTTCACCCACTCTAGGAAGACATTGTCGGGAATGGCCAGAGGGCAAAACTGATGCGGAAGTGAAGCTACTCATA
The DNA here is from genome assembly GCF_041734735.1 of Babylonia areolata. NCBI lineage: Eukaryota > Metazoa > Mollusca > Gastropoda > Neogastropoda > Buccinidae > Babylonia > Babylonia areolata. Next base: position 29,389,028 of record NC_134884.1, on the reverse strand, counting down.
GAAGAAAACAGTAAAGAAGAGGACATCATCATATACACAGATGGCTCAGTCACCAAAGACCAGTCTGGTTGGGGATTCACTGCGAAACAAAATGGGAAAACAATTTGGGAAGAGAATGCTGCCTACAAAGTCACAACCTCCAGCCTAACGATGGAAGTTGAAGCTGCGACACATGCCCTCCAGTGGTTATCGTCCATCCATACGCCCGGAAACCAACATGCCATGATTCTAACCGACTCAATGAACCTCATACAGAAAATTGAAAACGGAATGGGAAGCCCAGAGTGGCATAAGGCAATGCGCAACTTTCAGATTAAAAAACTCACATGGTCATACTGCCCGGGACATGCAGGTGTTAAGGGAAATGAGCGAGCTGACAGACTTGCTGGTAACGCAACACCAACGAGCGGCCTACATCTAGGAAAATCGGAAATCCTCAGAAAAATCAAAGAATACCAAAAAGAACAGGTACAAGGCCATCACACCATCGATCGCCTCAAAGAAATAAAAGCAGAGAGAGGGAGCGGCCGCAAGTCTAACATGAAAGGTAGAGCACGATACTTTGCAAATTAAACAAATATCGGCATCATTTCCAAACCAACATTGCGCAAATTTCTTCAAAACGGAACAGAATCTCTGTGGGCCTTTCCAAATACAATAGACTGAGCAACACACTAGACGCCACGTTTTTGGCATCAGAGATCTTTTCCCATCCCTCTTGCGGCCAGTCAGTGGCAGCCTCTGTGCGTGTGTGTTTGTGTGGATGTGTGGGTCTGTGCTTTTGAGTGCGTTTGTGAATGCGCGAGAGTGTAAGTGTACACAAGTGTCAGGAGAGATCTGTGTACGTGTGTGTGTGTGTGTGTGTGTGTGTGTGTGTGTGTGAGGAGGTGGGAGTGCGGGGGGAGGTGGGGTAGAGGATGAGGTATGTGAGTATATGCATGCCTACACTGTGGGAGCAACAGGATATTGGAACGTATATATATATATATATATATATATATATATATATCTTTGTATATATGTGTGTGGGGTTGGGGTGGGAGATATGGGCGTATGCGTGTGTGCTTGTACAAGTAAGTGTTCATCTCTGTGAGTGTGTGTTTGTGTGTGTGTGTGTGTGTGTGTGTGTGTGTGTGCGCCGTGGAAGCTGCGATACGTAGACTAGACATGAGTGTGTGGAGGAGGGGGGTAGAGGAGGTGCAAGGTAATGTGTGTGTGTGTGTGTGTGTGTTGGACCTCATGTACGTTTATATGTATTTGACTGTGCTTTCATATCTGTGAAACTGCATGTTTGGTGCATTTCTGTTGTGCATGTGTGGGTGTGTGTGTGAATGTGTGTCTTCATGTTTTACATTTATTCGCTTATTTATCACCATTGTTGTCTTATTTATCTGTTTTTTTTTTCTTTTTTTTTAATCATTTGATTAGTATTACTATTATTATTACTACTACCTTTTTCTATATTATAATTATTATTCATTTATTTATTTATTTATGTAAGCTTATCTATTATTTATTCCCCCGTCTTTTGTTGTTGTTGTTTTTTTGTTGTTTTTTTTGTTGTTGTTTTTGTTTTGTTTTTTCTCAAGGCCTGACTAAGCGCGTTGGGTTACGCTGCTGGTCAGGCATCTGCTTGGCAGATGTGGTGTAGCGTATATGGTTTGTCCGAACGCAGTGACGCCTCCTTGAGCAACTGAAACTGAAACTGAAACTTCCAGTCTGTAAAGCCAAGTTCATTGCGTATAATATTTGTACCACCAGCTTTCCCAGCTATAGTTGAAAATGCCATGGGTTGTTTCGTACGAGCATTAATGATATTAAAATCTGATTTTTTTTTTTAATCGTAGTGTACCTCTACTCCATCTTAGCGCAGTGAGCCGATACAGGAACAAACCTACCACCCGTCTCGTCAGTTGTAACAACTTTCAGCACACGACACTCTTCCCAGCAGAGGTGTAAAGGTAAACAGGGCAGGTGACCTTGATTACTTTCCATTGCGGTTTTCTTTTCTTCTTCTTTTTTCTTTTTTTTTTCGGAAATAGTAGTGGTGTGTGGCGTGAAGAAGTGAGACCGGGGGCAGACAGTATACGGAGATGAGACAGGCAGACGATGAAATGACCTAACTCACAGGCGCATGAATGCCTTCTCTCAAGGGAGACTAGTGACCATGGAGTCGGGACTGTGTTTGCAATGTCAAACAATTGAGGGCGAATATCATTTCTTAGATGACTGCGAATAATTTGAAAGAAATCAGAGTAGTAGAATTCATACACAAAACTCCACAAAAATACCTTCCAAGTATCGTCAAACTGCTGCGAAAAAAACAGTTCTCAAGGAGGCGTCACTGCGTTCGGACGAATCCGTATACGGTACACCATATCTGCTGGGCAGATGCCTGACCAGAGCATAACCCAACGCGCTTAGTTAGGACTTGAGTGCATGCGTATATGTTTGAGTACCTATCGGAGTGGATTTTTTATACAGAAATTTGCCAGAGGACAACACTCTCGTTGCCGTGGGTTCTTTTTCAGTGCGCCAAGCGCGTGCTGCACACAGGACCTCGGTTTTTCGTCTCATCCGAATGACTAGACGCCCAGTTTGATTTTCTAGTCAACCATGGGATAAAGGGCGAGAGCGGGATTCGAACCCAGACCCTCATGGACTCTATGCACTGGCGGATGAACACCTTAACCATTCTGCCACCTTCCTCCTGCAATACAGCACAGCACAGCACTGTACAACACAATACAATACAATACAACTCAATACTTCTTCTTCTTCTGCGTTCACTCGTATGCACACGAGTGGGCTTTTACGTGTATGACCGTTTTTACCCCGCCATGCAGGCAGCCATACTCCGTTTTCGGGGGTGTGCATGCTGGGTATGTTCTTGTTTCCATAACCCACCGAACGCTGACATGGATTACAGGATCTTTAACGTGCGTATTTGATCTTCTGCTTGCATATACACACGAAGGGTGTTCAGGCACTAGCAGGTCTGCACATATGTTGACCTGGGAGATCGTAAAAATCTCCACCCTTTACCCACCAGGCGCCGTCACCGTGATTCGAACCTGGGACCCTCAGATTGAAAGTCCAACGCTTTAACCACTCGGCTATTGCGCCCGTCACAACTCAATACAAATATGAATACGCTGTGCCCAGTTCTTGAGGTGGACAATTGTTTTTTTCTCCCGCACACCTGGGCTTCCTGGAGTGCGCATTGAAAGTGTCGCCGTCAAAGAATGCTTTTCCCTTGTGTGTGCATTCATTCAACTTCACGTCGTTCTGTTGTGCGTGTTCCATAAAAAAAAGTCCTTTACTTTTGGCAAAATGCTAATAGATTACCTGCAGTTGTAAAAAGAGCTCTGTCGTTGAACTGCACGATCTTTTTCAATGGGTGGCATATTTCAATGCCTCCACTGTTAAAAGGGGACGTAAAAATGATAAGGGAGAAAATAGAGACAGTGTTCAATCCTTTTTAATTTCCCAGAAAATTGCTACTTTCCTGTTACCGCTCAGAGTAGTGGATAAGAAATAGTAGGTAGACGGTAGAGAGAGAGAAATAAAGAGAGAGAATGGGGGGATGGGAGAAAGATAGAGAGATAGTAGGGAAGGGTGTCATTATAAAGCAGGCATTTAAAAAAAATTATTAAAAAAAAAGCGGGCGGGGTGCAAGCAATTTTGTGCACACATCTGAAAGGATTTCTGCCCGATTGCACTGGGCTTTTTTGTGTGGAATAATAGACCTGCTGCCCCCATGCCCACTTAGTCTTTCTGTCTTGCCTATCTCTCTGCGTCGAAAAGTACACACTCATCCACACACATAAAACCATAGGGGTTCGCGTTAGCGTTCGCTCATGTTTGTCGATTCAAGCCTTGATACGGTACGTCGCGGCACGAGAGAGAGAATGAATGAATGAATGAATGAATGAATGAATGAATGAATCTTTATTTTCCAACGGTGAAGATATTAGCACTCTGGCCGACTTACACATCTGCCGTTGTTCTAAGAGACACACAAACATGTAAGCATATAAATGTAGTTATACTGAATACTTAATACATGTATAATGTACGAGTATAACACAGCGTCAAACTGAGAGACATAACGTCGCTCACATCTGTACGGAACGGAAGCGAGTAACACGCACACGCACACACACACCAAGGGAAAACAACAACAAAACCCTAGCATGAATGAGAGAGAGAGAGAGAGAGAGAGCACACACACACACACACACACACACACACACACACACACACACACACACATACACACACACGCGCGCGCGCGCGCGCTCGCGCACGCTTTTTCTTTTAGCTGCCCCATCATTTGCACCGTTTCAGTGGCATTTCTCCCACGTCGTTCATTCCGAGTTCCTCCACACACAGCCACACCCTGGTTCGTCTGTCGCAGTCTCAGTGTCGGCAGTCCACAGGGAACCATCGGTGCTAGGTCGCCAGGAGGCCACACACCAGAGGAGGCCCTGTATTGCTGCTGAGGTGGTCTTCATTAGTACCTGTTTTGATGTTATAATAATGCGCAGGAGAAAAGGTGTGTGTGTGGGGGGGGGGGGGGGTAAATTACGTGTATGCATTATCATGTGTGCGTAGGTATATGTGTGCATGTGTGTGTGCGCGCGCGAGTGCGCGTGTGCATAGTTTACAAAGTTTTATATAGTTCAATTACATATACGAAATAAACACATACACAGACACATACACAGACAGACACACGCACCACACCCCCAACCCACACCCCACACACACACACGCGCGCACGTACGCACACACACACACACACACACACACACACACACACACACACACACACACACACACACACACACACACACACAAAACGGAGAAATTAAAGAAATAAAGAAATAAATAAATAATTAAGATGTCACTACTACCAACTTAACCCTTTTCATCCTTCATGCCCTGTGGTACGTAAGGCCACCACCTCCCGCCACGTGACGAGAGAGAGATGTCCGGCCCCTGCTGCCTGCCTTGTGCTGTACGTCTTTGCTAGCTTCCCCTCAAGACTGTACCTGCAATGCACAATACAATACAATACAATACAATACAATACAATACAATACAATACAATACACAAACTTTATTGTCTATACTTTGGTACAGAGATTTTCTGTTTGGCAGCAGCACATGTCCAACATAAGAAGAAGTCAGACACTGTGCTCGCCAACAGGCTCCTACAGAGTCGCGCCCCATACATCCCGTTCCCCTTCAACTCGTTCTCCATTAAATTCCGCTTTCTGTTTTCTGAAGAAAATAAGAAGAATAAGAATATTACTTCTTCTTCTTCTTCTTCTTCTTCTCCTTCTTCTTTTTTTTCTTCTTCTTCTTCTTCTTCTTCTTCTTCTTCTTCTTCTTCTTCTTCTTCGTCTTCTTCTTCGTTTGTGGTCTGCAGCTCCCACGTTCACTCGTATGTACACGAGTGGGCTTTTACGTGTATGACCGTTTTTAACCCCCCGTCATGCAGGCAGCCATACTCCGTTTTCGGGGGTAGAATATTACTAAAACTGAAAGCCTTCGTTTCGACTAAACGTGTCTTACGTGCGTGTACTTGCGTATGTGCGTGCGTGCGTGCGTGTGTGTGTGTGTGTGTAAAAACGAACTGTCCCCAGCAAAGGAAGCTTGAGCTGAGAACGTTTTGAGTTTCTTCAGTGTCCTGTTTTCAGGACTTTGGGTCTGGTTTCCGTTGGGAGGAGAGAGAGAGCGGGCAAAAAAGGGTGTGTGTGTGTGTGTGTGTGCGGGGAGGGGGGGGGGCGTGGGGGGTATGGAAGTGACGTCAGCATGAGATCTCCTCCATTCTCACACCCCTTTCTCCATCCCCACCCCTTCTTCTTTAGATATATACATGTGTGTTGGGTTTTGGGGTTTTTTTGTTTTTGTTTTTTGGTTTTTGGGTGTGTTTTTTTCAAAAGCCAACCTATTTTCTCTATTAGAGCGGTTCTCCATCATTCAGTTGAACTGCATTTTTTTTTTCAATGTAAGCCAGTCACTATCCCAAAGCCCAAAGTGTCTCACCGTCACCCACCTTCCCTTCTCCTTCCCTTTCCCATCCCTTCTTCTTTATTTTCTTTTTTTCTTTTTTTTTCTTTTTTTTTATAAGTCTAACGCCTGCCTGTTTTCCCTGTTGGAGCGGTTCTCCATTATTCAGTTGAAATGCACCGACCTGACCGTCTTGTGTGTGTGTGTGTGTGTGTGTGTGTGTGTGTGTCTGTGTGTGAGTGAAAAGCTCAACAAAAATGTTACGTGTCAGTGTCAAATCAGGTTGTATTATGTAGGTGCATGTTTGCGTGCATGTACTTGCGGATGTGCGAGAGCGCGCTTGTGTATGTGCGTATGTGCGTGGGCGTGTGTATATGCGTGTGTGTGTGTGTGTGTGTGTGTGTGTGTGTGTGTGTGTGTGTGTGTGTGTGTGTGACCGGATTCTCCTCAGCACTTGTCAGTGAAATGAAGGACGTCTTGAATTTGTACAGTGCCTTTTTTTTTCTTTTTTTTTCACAACTTGGGGGACATGGAGAGTATTGCTGTTGAGCTATTAAAAGAAGAAGAAGAAGAAGACGACGAAAAGATAGATGAATAAAAGTCAAATAAAACCCTTGGCCCAGTCTGGAGGTGACATCAGTATGAGATACCCACACCCCCACTCCAGCCCCCAATCCAGCCCCTTTCAAAGCTCCTTCCCCACCTCTTCTTCTTCTTCTTCTTCTTTTTTTTTTTTTTTTTTTTTTTAATGGATTATCTTCATATGATTTTTTTTCTATCGTCCACCCGCATGGTGTTCGCCAGCTATCTTCTTCTTCATTCGTGGGCTGCAACTCCCACGTTCACTCGTATGTACACGCGTGGGCTTATATTATGTGTATGGCCGTTCTTACAGCCATACTCCGTTTTCGAGGGTGTGCAGGCTGGGTATGTTCTTGTCTTCATAACCCACTGAACGCTGACATGGATTACAAGAACTTTAACGTGCGAATTTGATCTTCTGCTTGCGTATGTACAGGAAGGGGGTTCAGGCACAAGCAGGTCTGCACAGATGTTGACAGGAGAGATCGGAAAAATCACCACCCTTTACCCACCAGACGCCGTTACCGAGATTCGAACCCTGGATTCTTAGATTTAAAGTCCAACGTAACCACTCGGCTGTTGCGCCTGTCAGTCAGCCAGCTATCTGATGTGTCAGCGCATCTGTTGGTATCTGTGTGGATCCCGATAATTTCGAGCAATGTCTGTGTGCGTCTGTATGTGTGTGTGTGTGTGTGTGTGTGTGAGGCTATCATCAATCCCAGTTTTCATCCTAGCCCCCACCCCACCCCCACCCACCCCCACCTTTCTTACCCTCTTTCACCAGTACTCACACTCCTCCCTTCACAATTGTTATGTAAAAAAATAAATAAACAAATAAATAAAAATCGCCTTTCGCAACACTACAGCCTTACCACACATTTGTTGACCCTCCACCATCTCCCTCCTCACCCCAACCGTTTCACATCCCTTTTTCGATGTCTTGCTAACTCTCTCTCTCTCTCTCTCTCTCTCTCTCTCTCTTACGCACACACACTCAGTCTCTCTGTGTCTGTCTGTCTCTCTCTCTCTCACTCTCTCTCTCGCACACACACAAACACAGTCTCT
>NC_134884.1:29356260-29381260 GCF_041734735.1 Babylonia areolata | reverse complement strand
AAACCAAACCCTTATGCAGACTGGACCTGATGATGACTTGACAATGGATGATCTAAACGAGGCAATAGCTAAATGCAAGAAAGAATCGGCTCCTGGCCCAGACAAAGTTCGTTACTCAGACATCAAGGAGCTATCGGAAGAAGACAGAAGCAAACTTTTCAATCTATATCAAAACAGTTTCCAAAATGGACAGGTGCCGGAGGACTGGACACACAGCTTCTTAAAACCCATACCAAAACCAGGAAAGGACCATCGTCAGGTAAGCGGCTACCGGATCCTAACCATGCAAAACATTGTTGGAAAGCTCATGGAACGCATGATAGCCAGGAAACTTGCAAGGGATCTTGAACACAGGCACATTCTCCCTTCAAATCAAGGTGGTTACAGAACAGGTAAGTCCACATGGGAAAATGCAGCTGCTTTTGCATACGAGGTGTATGAAGGATTTCAAAGAAAAGAAGAAACACTAGCAGTAGCAATTGACCTTGAAGATGCCTACAATAAAGTCCAGTTTGCGCACCTCATGGAGCTGCTACTAAGGTATGGAGTAAGTTTGACACTGACAAGATGGATAGCAGCAGCGCTTCAGGAAAGAACCGTCGTCCTACGCCTCGGAGATTGGATGTCTGCACCTTCTAAACTATCCATGGGACTGCCACAAGGGTCTCCGCTCTCTCCTGTCCTCTACAATGTCTACACGAAGGGCCTTGCAGACTTAAACAACAATGGAATTGCTCGGGTGCTTACCCTTGCGGATGACGGCCTGGTCTTCAAAACTTCGAAAAATGCTCAGGAAAGAACTGAAGCCGTCCAGAAACAACTAAACAATATTGCTCAATGGTGCAAAGACACAGGATCTTCCATCAATCCAGCGAAAGCCCAAACGTTGCTGTGCACCCTCAACAACAAAACCGCGAGCAAATCACCACCTTCTGTGTCATTCGATGGGATTCAAATTGAGAAAACTGAATGCCTACGCTACCTAGGAATACACTTCAACAGGATGCTGACCTTCAGAAAACATACGGAAAATACTGTTCTCAAATGCAAAAAGGGCCTTTCAGTCTTAAAAGCAATGGCAACCAAAGGAATTGAACAAAGCCACCTCTTCCTGCTATACCAATCACTCGTCCTCAGTGTGATCGACTACGGACTTGGGCTAACAACACCGTCTCAAAGCAACCTCCTAAAATTAGAAAGAGTCCAAAATGAAGCTATGAGGCTGATCCTTGGAACAACAAAAGACACGCCCACAGAAACCATGCGATACCTGCTTGACCTTCCTTCAGTGCAGGCCAGAAACAAGTTAGAACAGGTCAAGACCTACTTCAAAGCATTAGAAAATCCTCAAAACCCACTGCATGACGCAGTCAAAGAACCAAAAGGCAGCCGTCTAGGACGAGGAAGATCATGGATGGGGCAAGCAGAAGACACAATCCAGCTAGTATGCCGACTACAAGACCTGAAAGAAACAAAAGAATGGGAGAAAAACCCCGAAAACCTCAACCATCTATTCAACACAGTCATTTCACCCACTCTAGGAAGACATTGTCGGGAATGGCCAGAGGGCAAAACTGATGCGGAAGTGAAGCTGCTTATAGAAGAAAACAGTAAAGAAGAGGACATCATCATATACACAGATGGCTCACTCACCAAAGACCAGTCTGGTTGGGGATTCACTGCGAAACAAAATGGAAAAACAATCTGGGAAGAGAATGCTGCCTACAAAGTCACAACCTCCAGCCAAACGATGGAAGTTGAAGCTGTGACACATGCCCTCCAGTGGCTATCGTCCATCCATACGCCCGGAAACATGCCATGATTCTAACCGACTCAATGAACCTCATACAGAAAATTGAAAACGGAATGGGAAGCCCAGAGTGGCATAACGCAATGCGCAACTTTCAGATTAAAAAACTCACATGGTCATACTGCCCGGGACATGCAGGTGTTAAGGGAAATGAGCGAGCTGACAGACTTGCTGGTAACGCAACACCAACGAGCGGCCTACATCTAGGAAAATCGGAAATCCTCAGAAAAGTCAAAGAATACCAAAAAGAACAGGTACAAGGCCATCACACCATCGATCGCCTCAAAGAAATAGAAGCAGAGAGAGGGAGCGGCCGCAAGTCTAACATGAAAGGTAGAGCACGATGCTTTGCAAATCAAACAAATATCGGCATCATTTCCAAACCAACATTGCGCAAATTTCTTCAAAACGGAACAGAGTCTCTGTGGGCCTTTCCAAATGCAATAGACTGAGCAACACACTAGACGCCACGTTCTTGGCATCAGAGATCTTTTCCCATCCCTCTTGCGGCCAGTCAGTGGCGGCTGTGTGTGTTTGTGTGGGTCTGTGCTTTTGAGTGTGTTTGTGAATGCGCGAGAGTGAAAGTGTACACAAGTGTCAGGAGAGATATGTGTACGTGTGTGTGTGTGTGTGTGTGTGTGTGTGTGAGGGGAGGTGGGAGTGCGGGGGGAGGTGGGGTAGAGGATGAGGTATGTGAATGTATGCATGCCTACACTGTGGGAGCAACAGGATATTGGAACGTATATATATATATATATATATATATATATATATATATATATATATATCTTTGTATGTACGTGTGTGGGGTTGGGGGTGGGAGATATGGGCGTATGTGTGTGTGCTTGTACAAGTAAGTGTTCATCTCTGTGAGTGTGTGTGTGTGTGTGTGTGTGTGTGTGTGTGTGTGTGCCGTGGAAGCTGCGATACGTAGACTAGAAATGAGTGTGTGGAGGAGGGGGTAGAGGAGGTGCAAGGTAATGTGTGTGTGTGTGTTGGAGCTCATGTACGTTTATATGTATTTGACTGTGCTTTCATATGTGCTTGTACAAGTAAGTGTTCATCTCTGTGAGTGTGTGTTTGTGTGTGTGTGTGTGTGTGTGTGTGTGTGTGTGTGTGTGTGTGTGTGCCGTGGAAGCTGCGATACTTAGACTTGAAATGAGTGTGTGGAGGAGGGGGCTAGAGGAGGTGCACGGTAATGCGTGTGTGTGTGTGTGTGTGTGTGTGTGTGTTGGAGCTCATGTACGTTTATATGCATTTGACTGTGCTTTCATATATGTGAAACTGCATGTTTGGTGCATTTCTGTTATGCATGTGTGGGTGTATGTGTGAATGTGTGTCTTCATATTTTACATTTATTCGCTTATTTATCACCATTGTTGTCTTATTTATTTATTTATGTTTTATTATTATCATTTTATTAGTATTACTAATATTATAACTACTACCTTTTTCTATATTATAATTATTTATTTATTTATGCAAGCTTATCTATTATTTATTCCCCCGTTTTTTTGTTTTTGTTTGTTTGTTTTTTTTGTTTTTTTTCTCAAGGCCTGACTAAGCGCGTTGGGTTACGCTGCTGGTCAGGCATCTGCTTGGCAGATGTGGTGTAGCGTATATGGTTTTGTCCGAACGCAGTGACGCCTCCTTGAGCTACTGAAACTGAAACTGATCTGCTTACTTATTTTCTTCATCTATTTGAATTGGAATTTTATTTTCATTGCATTTTGTTTGTATAGATATTTCCTTATTTTTTTATTTGTTTATTTATTTACTCATTAAATCAATTATGTATCCGTTTATTTGTTTATGCACATTTCTTTTCATTTTTCCTCAAGGCCTGACTAAGCAAGTTTGGTTACGCTGCTGGTCAAACTTCTGCTTTGCAGATTTGGTGCAGCGTATATGTGTTTGTCTGAACACAGTGGCACCTCGGAGTAACTGAACGGAATTGAACTGTTTTCAGCACGAATCTGTGTTCGCTCCATCCTACTTTCCATATGAAACTGGTGTCAAAGCTCTTGATAGGGTTGATCCCATATGCAGGAAGTATAAGCCATACGCTTTACCTGTGGACACTATCAAAGGCCTCCTCGAAATCTGTTATATGCTAATACCAACATAGTTTTCTTTTCGTAGCTGAGATCAGATCTTAAATGAGGCAATGTGCTGCTTGATGGTTTGGCACACTTGTTCATTTGTGACTGGAAGCTTCACGGTGGTATTGCCTTCAATACTGACTGTGCCTACATGATCTTCAAACCAGTCAGTCATAGCTATATTTCATTAATTTCTAGTTTTGGTACAAAGCCTGATTTTAAAAGCAATCCCTCACCTCAAGGCGACCGTGGCCCCATGTTCTGGTCTCTTCCTTGCGTTGACCTCGGTGCTGGTCTTCATCGACCTTGGTGCTGATCTCTGTCGACCTAGGTGCTGGTCTCCGTCGACCTAGGTGCTGGTCTGCGTTGACTGGTGCTGATGTCCCCCTGGCGTGGAAGTTTTGATACGTAAGAATGTGTGCGAGTGTGTGTGTAGGGGGGGAGGGGGGGGGTTGGGAGGCAGGGGTCATCTGGGAAATGGGGACTGCGTGTTTATGTATCGGTGCTCATGTGTTTTTGTCTGTGGTGTTGGGCCTGTGCACTTTTGTTTATGATTTGATCTCTGTGAAACTGCATATCTGTTCTATGTATGCATGTGTGTGTGTGAGTGTGTCCGTGTCTGTGTCTGTGTTTACATATATTTCCTTATTTATTTATTATTGTCACTATTTTTCAAGTTTGTATTTTTTAGTTTATTATCTGTGTAACTTGCATATCTGCTGTGTGGTGCAGCGCATATGGATTTGTCTGAACACAGCGACACTTCAATACTGACTGTGCCAACACGATCTTCAAACAGTCACTAATAGCGATATTTCACTAATTTCTAGTGTGGGTACAAAGTCTGATTTTAAAAGCAATCCCTCACCTCAAGGCGACCGTGGCCCCATGTTCTGGTCTCCTCCGCGCGTTGACCTCAGTGCTGGTCTCCGTCGACCTAGGTGATGATCTCCGATGACCTAGGTGCTGATCTCCGATGACCTTGGTGCTGGTCTGCGTCGACCTTGGTGCTGGTCTGCGTCGACCTTGGTGCTGGTCTGCGTCGACCATGGTGCTGGTCTGCGTCGACCTTGGTGCTGGTCTGCGTCGACCTTGGTGCTGGTCTCCGTCGACCTTGGTGCTGGTCTCCGATGACCTTGATGCTGGTCTCCGTCAACCGGTGCCGATGTCCCCCTGGCGTGGAAGTTTTGATACGTAATTATTATTGTCACTATTCCTTTGTTTTTTTCATTCTTTTTATTTAATTTCTGTATACATCTGCTTACTTATTTTCTTCATCTATTTTAATTTGATTTTTATTTTCATTGCATTTTGTTTGTATACATACTTCTTTATTTCTTATTTGTTTATTTACTTACTCATTAATTCAATCATGTATCCATTTATTTGTTTATGCACATTTCTTTTCATTTTTACTCAAGGCCTGACTAAGAATGTTTGGTTACGCTGCTGGTCAAACTTCTGCTTTGCAGATTTGGTGCAGCGTATATGGGTTTGTCTGAACACAGTGACGCCTCGGAGTATGTCACGACCCCCCTAGGGAAGAGGTCGAGAACTGTTTTAAAACCTAACACCCAACCCAGTTCACCCGACAACACAAACACAGAATACAGATATTTTTCGTCCACACAAAATGTATTCTCTTCCGCTCTGTCTATCCCACTCACGCAATCACACACAGCCTATACATGCAAAATAAACAAAAACAACCGTATACCATAATTACAAAAGAAAAGAGAAGAAACGAACAGAAGTCGCACACAAAACTACCGATTCTCCTAAACGTAATCAAAAGCAATTTTCCACACACACACACACTCAAGGAGAAGACAAAGCACCCCAACACCAGGACAGGTGCGCATGTTCACGCCTTAGTCTTTGGCGACTTCAGGAAGTTTTCCTCTTAAAAGAAAAAACAACAACAACAAAAACAAAAAAACTGACACACGCCCAGACAAACTTCGGCGGGTTCGACCGAAGGCACAAGTCCCCGGTCAAAAGGCCTAAGTGCCAGGACTCGGCATACAGTGCCAAGCAATGGACCAGGCTGCAAGTCAAAAGGCCCGGAACACAGGACACCAGTCACAGGGCGGGAAGGGGCGAAGACCCAGGACAGCAGTCACAGGGCAGGAGGGGACGAACACCCAGGACGCCAATCACGGGACAGGAAGGGGTGAAGATCTGGGTCACCAGACGAAAGGCCCGGGACACACAGCACACAGCGAGAGCTGGAACATTACGGAATGTTCCCCCAGTGCTGAGCAATACTAATTCTGACGATAATTAACAAAAACAAATGTACAGCACCTTCAAAATACAAAGCTGGAATATAACTTTGACAAGACGAATTACAGAACTCATATACGGCACTCGCACTCTCTACACCTATCATACAGAGCCAACGCCCAATTTTACCCAACAGTGAACTAAGGTAAAATCGTATCATTTTAAAATTCAATAACAATAAAATTGGCAAAAATATTAGCCGACACAAGAAAAAGTACATATTCACTCGGTGGTAGCACACGAGTAATTAACGCAATAGATTGTGTCAAAACCTAACGTACAGCTTGCTTTCTTGTCGAACATCTACTTCTTTGCACACCTACATCCCTGACAGAAGTACAACCAAGCTAAATAGACAAGTGGCTTCTTACCTGCCACAGGTGGCGTACACTAACGACCACCACAAAGACACGACGACGACGAAGACAGACGAAGAAACACAGAAGTGGCTCCCATGGAGAACAGCCGGTCCTCACTTCGTATGGTGCCTAGATGTCGGGGTAGCTACCCCACCAACAACAGGAACATTACGGCAGTCGGGCTGCAAAAGCCTCGAATATTGTTGCTGCCCAACAATATTTCATATTCGCTCAGGTGAGCGAGTAATATGCATGCACGTGGTTCGTGCGCAGTTCGAGACTTCTACCCGAACTGAAGGGTGGGAGAAGGAGGGAAAGTGAAAGAAGAGGGTGGAGAAAAACGAAGACGGGCCACACGCCCTAACTGTCGTCACAAGTTGTGACAATACCCCCCATTCAAGTTCAAACTTCACGTTTGGAACTTAAACACACCGTCACAACGACTGACGGACAGACAGACACACGTGACAACTCTCGCCCTGCACGTCCGCGTTCCCGAACGTCTATTAGTGGTCAAGGACAGTTACCAAAACAAAAACAGTTTGTCCAGACCATCGATACAAGAGAAGATAAATTTATACAAAAGCTGTCTTAACTTTACAGTTCGTAAGAATACGCGGAAGCGTGTACTTCCTAATTTTAGAGTTTAACATACAGGTATGTGCAGAAGTCAAATAGGTCTGCGCATACTCTTCCTTGACTGACACTGCCGAAATCACTTTTCGGGAAATCCCGATTCTTGCTCCGGCAGACGACTGAGATAGTCGGCTCCTACATTTTCTCTTCCAGGGATAGCTTGCACTGTGAAGGAGAAAGGCTGGAGCTGCAGTGCCCACCGTGTCAGTCTGCCGCTGACCGTTCTTGCTCTATCCAGGTATTGCAGAGGGGCATGATCGGTCTGGACGACGAATGGTTTGCCGTACAGGTATGGCTCGAACTTTTGTATGCCCCACACGAGCGCCAAGCATTCTCTCTCAATCGTGGGATAGTTCCTCTCGGCAGCATTAAGCTTTTTGCTGGCACACGCCACTGGCTGTGGGCCCATCCCGTGATCTTGGAGCAGTAGGGCCCCCAGTCCCACTGCTGAGGCATCTGTTCTCAGCACAAAGGGCTTGGACAGGTCTGGTTGGAGACAGACGGGCCGACTACAGAGAACTTGTTTTAGCTGCAGAAAAGCCCTCTCACAGCTCTCATCCCACTTCACGTGGGCAGGCTCCTTGCCCTTCGTTCTGTCCGTTAACGGCAGGGCAATCTCTGCGAATTGTGGGACAAATCGTCTATAGTAGCCCACCAGGCCAAGGAAGCCTCTGAGCTGACGCTTAGTTTGTGGACGTGGAGCGTTATGAATTTTCTCCATTTTTTCATCGTCCGGCCATATCTTGCTGTCGCCAACGTGGTGACCAAGATAGTCCAGTTCCTTGTGTCCGAGATAGCACTTGGCTGGCCGAGCAGTGAGGCTGCACTCACGCAGGCGATGAAACACTGCACGCAGG
Source organism: Babylonia areolata (assembly GCF_041734735.1). Lineage (NCBI taxonomy): Eukaryota > Metazoa > Mollusca > Gastropoda > Neogastropoda > Buccinidae > Babylonia > Babylonia areolata. Next base: position 29,373,210 of record NC_134884.1, on the reverse strand, counting down.
AGTGGCAAGTGACTGGCCTCGTCGACAGAGGCGATGATCATGTCATCCATGAAGTTGTCCACCTCTGGCAGGCCCAGAGGTAGAATCAACTTCCTCATCATGCGGGAAAACACTGCACCCGCTGTTTTCAGCCCAAATGGCATCACACGCCACTTTGCTGGTGCTGTAAGTCTTCCCGTGACACATGGATCTGAATATCCTTGACGGGCAGGGTAGGCAAGGGTTTGGCATTTGCTGCAGCCTGGGCTCTAGTTTGAACGGCGCCCACAAGGCTGGGATCAGCATAGACGGGCACGACTATTGAAGAGCCGTCCCCTCTCCAAGCACAATTCCCAATGAGAACCTCCTCAACAGGAGACTCCATGACAGCCACGTCCAAAACACCCTGTATGAATGGGGACTGAAAGTCCACCCTGGCGATGGGCAGAACTGAGGAGCACCTCGACTCTGCCAACACCACACGAACTGTGGCCCCGGTAAAACTGTCGGGTCTTACGAGTCGCCTGGCTACAACAATCAACTGGGCTCCCGTGTCGCGTAAAGCTTGCACTGTGTGGCCATTGACAGAAACCTCGCAGCGAGGCGAGTACTGCTTGGAAGCACAAGACGTGCAAAGCGTCGGGGTTTTTGCATTAACACCCTGCACAGGTGAGACATGAGCAATGAGTGAGACCCTCTTGGGTTGCCGGCACTCTTTGGCCAAGTGACCTGGCTTCCCGCAGTTGAAGCAGGCAGGTATTCTTGTAAAGTCTCTTCCCTTTGCGTTGTTTGGAGCTGAATCCCCTGACCCATGTGGAGGTCCTTTTCTCTCTGCGCCCAGATTGAAACTGCAGTCGGAAACCCTACTACCTTTTTTGGAAACTCGAAATTCAGCTTCCGCCATGCGACCTGCTCTCCGAGCATTGACAATTTTAGTAGTGATATGGGCAACGTCCTCGACTCTGTTGGGTTCCTCACGCCGAACTTCAGTGACGAGATCGGGATTGAGTGTGGTCAAGAACTGCTCCTGAAGGACCAGATCTTTAATGTCATCTGCCTTCGATTCATCCCGTCCAGCGGCCACACACCACCGGGAGAAACAAACCTTCAGCCTGCCCAGAAACTGATCAAACGTCTCTTCCGCTAATTTCCGCATTGAACGGAACCGTTTGCGGTAGGAATCTGCATCCAGACGGAATTCGTGAAGCAGAGCTGCTTTTAAGATGACATAATCGTGTAGTTGTTCTGGTTGTAACCGTAGGCAGGCATCTCTCGCCCGACCCTGCAAAAGGGCCACCAGGCGGGCTGTCCAGGAGCTACGCTTCCACTTATTTAATCCCGCCACTCTCTCAAAGTGGTTAAGGAAGCTGTCGAAATCGTCTTTCCCATCATACGGCACAAGCGGAAACTGATGAGCCGTGTGAGCTTCTAGCTCTTCCTGGCGCAGTTCCATTTTCCTCTCGAATCTACGTCTTTCCTCCTCATCTTTTTTCTTCCTATACTCTTCTTCTTTCCTATCTTTCCATTGTCTGTACTTTCTCTCCTCATCCCTAGCCTGACGCTCTTCCTCCCTAGCCTGACGCTCTTCCTCCCTGGCTACCGCATCAACCACAAACCGGGCCAACGCCTCTCCAGACAAACCTAAGTCAGTGCCCAACACTTTGAACTTTGAGTACATGTCCTGAGAAGGAACGGACTCAGACTCACTCTTCAAGCCTTCATCGAAAGCACCTTCAGGATTAGCCTCCTTCAGGTGGCCCTGAATCCATCCGGACAATTCAGTCTTTTTTTCAGCACTCAGAGAAGGTGGGCTGCCTTCTGCCCTGACCCCCCGTGACCCCGAACTAGGAGTAGAGGCCGCTGAAGTTTTTCGTGTTACAGGCATGTTTTCTTAATTCACAATATGCAACAACTACACAAAACTTGAATTAAGATTAAGTCTCTAAGTCACTAACTCCAGGTCCCCACTTCACTCACAACCGTCCAACAGTAAGAACCTAACAATCTAACAAACTTAATCACCTCCACAAAAGCTAACCAAAACGAAATGCCTGCAACATAAAACGTAGACGAACAAGACGATCACACCCTACCCACCAACCCGAATTACATTCCCTAGAATTTGGTACCCCGCATCTCCACCATTGTCACGACCCCCCTAGGGAAGAGGTCGAGAACTGTTTTAAAACCTAACACCCAACCCAGTTCACCCGACAACACAAACACAGAATACAGATATTTTTCGTCCACACAAAATTTATTCTCTTCCGCTCTGTCTATCCCACTCACGCAACCACACACAGCCTATACATGCAAAATAAACAAAAACAACCGTATACCATAACTACAAAAGAAAAGAGAAGAAACGAACAGAAGTCGCACACAAAACTACCGATTCTCCTAAACGTAATCAAAAGCAATTTTCCACACACACACACACTCAAGGAGAAGACAAAGCACCCCAACACCAGAACAGGTGCGCATGTTCAAGCCTTAGTCTTTGGCGGCTTCAGGAAGTTTCCCTCTTAAAAGAAAAAAAACAACAACAACGAGAACAAAAAAAACCTGACACACGGCCCAGACAAACTTCGGCGGGTTCGACCCAGTTTCAGTTTCAGTTTCAGTAGTTCAAGGAGGCGTCACAGCGTTCGGACAAAACCATATACGCTACACCACATCTGCCAAGCCAAGCAGATGCCTGACCAGCAGCGTAACCCAACGCGCTTAGTCAGGCCTTGAGAAAAAAAACAAACAAAAAAAAACAAAAAAACGGGGGAATAAATAATAGATAAGCTTGCATTAATAAATAAATAAATAATAATTATAATATAGAAAAAGGTAGTAGTAATAATATTAGTAATACTAATAAAATGATAATAAAACATAAATAAATAAATAAATAAGACAACAATGGTGATAAATAAGCGAATAAATGTAAAACATGAAGACACATTCACACATACACCCACACATGCATAACAGAAATGCACCAAACATGCAGTTTCACAGATATGAAAGCACAGTCAAATACATATAAACGTACATGAGCTCCAACACACACACATTACCTTGCACCTCCTCTACCCCCTCCTCCACACACTCATTTCTAGTCTACGTATCGCAGCTTCCACGGCACACACACACACACACACACACACATAGATGAACAATTACTTGTACAAGCACACACATACGCCCATATCTCCCACCCCCAACCCCACACACGTACATACAAAGATAGATATATATATATATATATATATATATACGTTCCAATATCCTGTTGCTCCCACAGTGTAGGCATGCATACATTCACATACCTCATCCTCTACCCCACCTCCCCCCGCACTCCCACCTCCCCTCACACACACACACACACACACACACACACACACACACACACACACACACACACACACACACACACATATCTCTCCTGACACTTGTGTACACTTTCACTCTCGTGCATTCACAAACGCACTCAAAAGCACGGACCCACACATTCACACAAACACACATACACACACGCACAGAGGCTGCCACTGACTGGCCGCAAGAGGGATGGGAAAAGATCTCTGATGCCAAGAACGTGGCGTCTAGTGTGTTGCTCAGTTTATTGTATTTGGAAAGGCCCACAGAGACTCTGTTCCGTTTTGAAGAAATCTGCGGAATGTTGGTTTGGAAATGATGCCGATATTTGATTTGCAAAGCATCGTGCTCTACCTTTCATGTTAGACTTGCGGCCGCTCCCTCTCTCTGCTTCTATTTCTTTGAGGCGATCGATGGTGTGATGGCCTTGTACCTGTTCTTTTTGGTATGCTTTGACTTTTCTGAGGATTTCCAATTTTCCTAGATGTAGGCCGCTCATTTCCCTTAACATCTGCATGTCCCGGGCAGTATGACCATGTGAGTTTTTTAATCTGAAAGTTGCGCATTGCGTTATGCCACTCTGGGCTTCCCATTCCGTTTTCAATTTTCTGTATGAGGTTCATTGAGTCGGTTAGAATCATGGCATGTTGGTTTCCGACCCAAGGCACAAGCCCCCGGTCAAAAGGCCTAAGTGCCAGGACTCGGCATACAGTGCCAAGCAATGGACCAGGCTGCAAGTCAAAAGGCCCGGAACACCGGACAGCAGTTACCGGGCAGGAAGGGGCGAAGACCCAGGACAGCAGTCACAGGGCAGGAGGGGACGAACACCCAGGACGCCAATCACGGGACAGGAAGGGGTGAAGATCTGGGTCACCAGACGAAAGGCCCGGGACACACAGCACACAGCGAGAGCTGGAACATTACGGAATGTTCCCCCCAGTGCTGAGCAATACTAATTCTGACGATAATTAACAAAAACAAATGTACAGCACCTTCAAAATACAAAGCTGGAATATAACTTTGACAAGACGAATTACAGAACTCATATACGGCACTCGCACTCTCTACACCTATCATACAGAGCCAACGCCCAATTTTACCCAACAGTGAACTAAGGTAAAATCGTATCATTTTAAAACTCAATAACAATAAAAATTGGCAAACGTATTAGCCGACACAAGAAAAAGTACATATTCAGGCAGTGGTAGCACAAAATTAATAATTAACGAAATGGATCATTTTGTCAAAACCTAAGGTACAGCTTTCTTTCTTGCAGAACATCTACTTCTTTTCATACATGCCTGACGGAAATACAACCAAGCTAAATAGACAAGCGGCTTCTTACCTGCCACAGGTGGCGTACACTAACGACCACCACAAAGACACGACGACGACGAAGACAGACGAAGAAACACCGAAGTGGCTCCCATGGAGGACAGCCGGTCCTCACTTCGTATGGTGCCTAGATGTCGGGGTAGCTACCCCACCAACCACGAAGACGACCCGTACACTACGGCAGTCGGGCTGCAAAAGCCTCGAATATTGTTGCTGCCCAACAGTATTTCATATTCGCTCAGGTGAGCGAGTAATATGCATGCACGTGGTTCGTGCGCAATTCGAGACTTCTACCCGAACTGAAGGGTGGGAGAAGGAGGGAAAGTGAAAGGAGAGGGTGGAGAAAAACGAAGACGGGCCACACGCCCTAACTGTCGTCACAAGTTGTGACAGAGTGTGCAGGTGATTGTGTGTGTGTGTGTGGGGGGGGGGGGGATGTAGGTGTGTTGGGGGGTGGTGGGGGAGAGTGTGGGTGTGGGTGGATTTATGTGGAAGGAGAGGCAGTTTGATGGTGTGTGTGTGTGTGTTTGGGGGGAGAGGGTGTATGTCAGTGTGTGTGTTGGGGTGGGGTGGGGGGGGGGGGGGGGCGAGTGAGTGTGTATAGGTGTGTTTGTGTGGGGGGACTGGATGTATGTTGGTGTGTTTGTGTGGGGGGAGTGGGTGTATGTTGTTGTGTGTTGGGGAGGGGAGGGTATGTTGTGTGGGTATTTGTGAAGAGGTTGTATGTTGGTGTGTGTATCTGTGTAGGGGAAGAGGTTGTATGTTGGTGTGTGTATTTGTGTAGGGGAAAAGGGTGTATGTTGGTGTGTGTATTTGTGTAGGGGAAGAGGTTGTATGTTGTGTGTGTATTTGTGCAGGGGAAGAGGTTGTATGTTGGTGTGTGTATCTGTGTAGGGGAAGAGGTTGTATGTTGGTGTGCGTATTTGTGTGGGGGAAGAGGTATGTTGGTGTGTGTATTTGTGTAGGGGAAAAGGGTGTATGATGGTGTGTGTATTTGTGTGGGGGAAGAGGTTGTATGATGGTGTGTGAATCTGTGTAGGGGAAGAGGTTGTATGTTGGTGTGTGTATTTGTGTGGGGGAAAAGGGTCTATGTTGGTGTGTGTATTTGTGTGGGGGAAGAGGATGTATGATGGTGTGTGTATTTGTGTGGGGGAAGAGGTTGCATGTTGGTGTGTGTATTTGTGTGGGGGAAAAGGGTCTATGTTGGTGTGTGCATTTGTGTGGGGGAAGAGGGTGTATGTTGGTGCATAGAAATGTGGAGGTACAAGGTGTTTGTTAGTGTGTTTGTGTTGGGTTGGGGGAGAGGGTGTATACTGATGTGTTTGTTTGTGTTGAAGGAAAGGTTGTATGTTGGTGTGCGGGGTGGAGGTGGGGGTTGGGGGGGCAGAGGGTATGTTGGTGTGTTTATATGTGCGGGGGGAGAGGGAGTATCTGGGTGTGTGTAGGCATGTGTGTGGGTGGAGTGGGGGGAGGAGGATTGGGATGTGTATGTTGGAACGTGTAGGTGTTTATGTGTGGGGGAAGAGGGTGTATGTTGTGTGTGTGTAGGGAGAGAGTGTGTGTATGGGTGGGTGTAGGTCTGGGGGTATACTATGCAAATGGGTGTGGGTGTGATTTTGTGTGTAATTTTATGGAATAGAAAAGTATATTTCCAATCTGCATGATTGTTACATCTTATCATTGATCCAGTTTAGGTGTAGTAGTCACAAATTACCTGTTGAGACTGGTGTACCTCATGATATTCCAATTACCTGTTGAGACTGGTGTAGGTCATGATATTCCATGTGAATTGCATACTTGTTATAACTGAGATATGTATATGATTGGAAGTAAATGGTTTTGATTATGGAATGCCTAAAATTTGCAGATCTTTGATATGAGTTCATTCTACAGAAACATTTGAATCTGAAATCAGTTCTTCATTTTGTACAATTTGACGAAAGGTGGGAGAAGAGTGTGTCTGAAAGTGGGGAAATTCATCGAAACGGGAAAGGTTACAAGATGATATGATTGTTGTTTACCTGGGTTGTATCACCAGTTTCATTGTTTTAATTGCTGTTTATGTTTTGAGCATTGGTGTGTAACACCAGTGATGTTACTTCATATCCTCCCCAAAGGGTGTCGGAGGATGAAATATTCTGGATTCTTGATTGTTAAGGTGTGTGTGTTTAGGTGTGTTCAATCTGAAACTGAAACAACGTGTATGTGTGATTGTGTGTGTATGTGTGCATGTGTGTGTGTGTGTGTGTGTGTGTGTGTGTGTGTGTGTGTGTGTGTGTGTGTGTGTGATTATGTGTGTGTGTCTCTGTGTGTGACAGCACACTACCCGTGGCATGGTCTCCATGGCAAACAACGGACTGGACACCAACGGGTCCCAGTTCTTCATCACCTACGCAAAGCAGCCTCACCTGGACATGAAGTACACTGTCTTTGGCAGGTGTGTGTGTGTGTCTGTGTGTGTGTGTGTGTGTCTGTGTGTGTGTGTGTGTGTGTGTGTGTGTCTGTGTGTGTGTGTGTGTGTGTGTGTGTGTGTGTGTGTGTGTGTGTGTGTGTGTGTGTGTCTCTGTGTGTGTGTGTGTGTGTGTGTGTGTGTGTGTGTGTCTGTGTGTGTGTCTGTGTGTGTGTGTCTGTGTCTGTGTGTGTCTGTGTGTGCTCCACCGAACGCTGCCATGAATTAGAGGATCTTTAACATGCATATTTGATCTTCTGCTTGCATATACACACACAGTAGGTTCAAGCACAAGAAGGTCTATGATTATTTGATTATTATTGTCACTGTACAAACCATGTAGTCTGCTGTACTAGAGTAAGTCTTCATTAACATTATTATTGTCACTGTACAAACCACGTTGTCTGCTGTACAAGAGTAAGTCTTCATTAACATTATTATTATCACTGTACAAACCACATTGTCTGCTGTACTAGAGTAAGTCTTCATTAAGTTGATTAACATTATTATTATCACTGTAGAAACCATGTAGTCTGATGTACCAGAGTAAGTCTTCATTAACATTATTATTGTCACTGTACAAACCACATTGTCTGCTGTACTAGAGTAAGTCTTTATTAACATTATTATTATCACTGTACAAACCACATTGTCTGCTGTACTAGAGTAAGTCTTCATTAACATTATTATTATCACTGTACAAACCACATTGTCTGCTGTACTAGAGTAAGTCTTCATTAACATTATTATTATCGCTGTACAAACCACATTGTCTGCTGTACTAGAGTAAGTCTTCATTAACATTATTATTATCGCTGTACAAACCACATTGTCTGCTGTACTAGAGTAAGTCTTCATTAACATTATTATTATCACTGTACAAACCACATTGTCTGCTGTACTAGAGTAAGTCTTCATTAACATTATTATTGTCACTGTACAAACCACATTGTCTGATGTACCAGAGTAAGTCTTCAATAACATTACTATTATCACTGTACAAACCACATTGTCTGCTGTACCAGAGTAAGTCTTTATTAACATTATTATTATCACTGTACAAACCACATTGTCTGCTGTACTAGAGTAAGTCTTTATTAACATTATTATTGTCACTGTACAAACCATGTAGTCTGATGTACTAAAGGTAAGTCTTCATTAACATTATTATTATCGCTGTACAAACCACATTGTCTGCTGTACTAGAGTAAGTCTTCATTAACATTATTATTATCACTGTACAAACCACGTTGTCTGCTGTACCAGAGTAAGTCTTTATTAAGTTGATTAACATTATTATTATCACTGTAGAAACCACGTTGTCTGCTGTACTAGAGTAAGTCTCCATTAACATTATTATTATGACTGTAGAAATCATGTCATCTGATGTGCTGGAGTTTAAGTCTTCATTATTATTGCTGTTATTATTATTATCACTGTACAAACCATGTTATCTGCTGTACTGGAGTATATGTTTTCATTAGTATATTCTCATTACCACTGTCCAAACCACATTGTCTGCTGTACCGGATGTAAATCTTTATCAGTACTATCACTTTACAAACCACAACGTCTGATACATTCTGTCTCCCATTAATAACATTATCAAAGGGAAATCATTTACAGCTTGGTCTTTTGTGAAGGACTATGACTCTCAAACTAGGAGGCAACATTGCACTGGCTCTTAGTGCTGCAGCCTTGGGGGCTAGTTGGACTTTGGGAACCATCCCAACGCCGACTGTCCTAAAACCCTCTTGGCCGAGAGAGTGGGGATGTAACTTGGGCAAGACACTCTCTACCATAATCAAATTCTATCCCAAATAGTCGGGGGAGCAGTTGCCTCCTCTGCTGTTCTGATGGTCATAGTCAGACACGACTGACTATCATATAATTACATGATGCTGCATGCAAACAGTTTCAAGTTCTCAAGGAGGTGTCACTGCAGTGTGGCAATCCTAAGTACGCTGTACCACATCTTCGAGGCAGATGCCTGACCTGGAGCATAACCCAACGCGCTTAGTCAGGCCTTGAGTGCGTACTTGTTATATATTTGTGTTCCTAATAGAGTGGATTTCTTCTACAGAATTTAGAATTTTGCCAGACGGGCGCAATAGCCGAGTGGTTAAAGCGTTGGACTGTCAATCTGAGGGTCCCAGGTTCGAATCACAGTGACGGCGCCTGGTGGGAAAAGGGTGGAGATTTTTACGATCTCCCAGGTCAACGTATGTGCAGACCTGCTAGTGCCTGAACCCCCTTCGTGTGTGTATGCAAGCAGAAGATCAAATACGCACGTTAAAGATCCTGTAATCCATGTCAGCGTTCGGTGGGTTATGGAAACAAGAACATACCCAGCATGCACACCCCTGAAAACGGAGTATAGCTGCCTACATGGCGGGGTAAAAACGGTCATACACATAAAAGCCCACTCGTGTGCATACGAGTGAACGCAGAAGAAGAAGAAGAATTTTGCCAGAGGACAACAACACTTATTTTTCCCATGAGTTTTGTTGTTGTTTTGTTTTTTTTTGTTTTTGTTTGTTTGTTTTTTTCAGTGGGCCAAGTGCTTGCTGCACATCAGACCTCGGTATAGTGTCTCATGTGAACAATGTTCAGTTTGATTTTCATGTCAAACTTTGGGAAAAAGGGCGAGACCAGGATTCGAACCCAGACCCTGACAGACATTTTATTGGAAAAATAAGATTCTTAACTCATTGTACCCCACAGCTACGAGCCTGCTGCAACTCCCCTGGACTAGCACTACATGAGACCACTGGAGAAAAAACAACAACATGTGGTTCACTAATACGGCGAAAATCAATGGAGAATTGTTGATTCAGGGTTAGGGTCAAACAAAGCTTTGTTTTCATGCTTCTGGAATCCATAAATGGTTCATTTAGAATGTTGAACTTGTACCAAGCAGGAATAAACGAAATTAGTGCGCTGGAATGGGAATACGCATACCTGGTCCACAAGGGAAGTAATCATGGTATGAGTTGAACTAGTATCTGGAGTAGAATGAGTTAACCCTTCTGCCGCTTTCCTCGGTGTTTTCCACAGAGTGATTGACGGCTTTGAGACCCTGGACTCCCTGGAGAAGGTGCCGGTGAACGAGAAGACCTACAAGCCGGAGACGGACATCCGCATCCGGGGTGTCACCATACACGCCAACCCTCTGGCCGGCTGAAGGGGGGATGGGGTTTGGGGGCGTGGGGACATGAGTGGAGAGCGACTGTGTGTGTGTGGTGTGTTGTGTGGGACTGATGGGAGTTGTGGGTGTGTGTGTGTGGTGTGGTGTGTGGGACTGATGAGTTTGTGTGTGTGCGTGTTGTGTAGGACTGATGAGAGAGAGAGAGAGAGAGAGTGTGTGTGTGTGTGTGTGTGTAGGACTGATGAGATTTTGTGTGCATGTGTGTGGTGTGTAGGATTGATGAGAGTTTGTGTGTGTGTGTGTTGTGTGGGACTGATGAGAGAGAGAGTGAGTGTGTGTGTGTGTGTAGATGTGTCTGTTTATGTCCGGGTGGTTGGTCAGGCAGGCTCAGGGCTTCTGCTAGGAAACATCATTGGAAGGGGGGGCGGGGGGGGGGGGGGGGGGGGGCGGGGCGGTCCCAAAGACAGACTCTTCCTTGCAGGATTATCACACTTTCTATGTGCTACTTCTAGAATTGTTAGAACATTGTGTGGGCTTGCTCGATGAACACACAGTTTCAGGTTCAAAGAGGCCTCAGAGCCTGCACACTGCTTCACATACTCCACACCACATCCGCTTTAGAAATAGATAAATGAATAGATAAATGATAGTTAAAATAGGAAATGGGACGCCCTGACCTGCACTCAAAAACCCTGTCACCCAGTACGCTGGTCCTGCCTTTTGAGCCTGCCACAGGCACATAAAATGGTCAGAATAGCCGTTCTTGCATTTGTGCAGAAAATGTTCTTTTTCCTATCGAAAAACTAGATGAGGGGTCGTTTTTTGTAGACCTTGTCATGATTTTTTTTTTTTTTTTTTTTTTTTTAATTCTTGGAATTTGAACATTCTTGGAATAGTTGTGTACATCACCCTTGAAGAAGTGTCTTTGAATTCAAGCGTGTGAGCTGTAAAACTAGAAAGCATGATGCAAAGTGGAGTGTGTGTGAATAATCATGTGGAATGATGGCCTAGAGGTAACGCATCTGCCTAGGAAGCGAGAGAATCTGAACGCGCTGGTTCGAATCATGGCTCAGCCGCTGATATTTTCTCCCCCTCCATTAGACCTTGAGTGGTGGTCTGGACGCTAGTCATTGGGATGAGACGATAAACTGATGTCCCGTATGCAGCATGCACTTAGCGCACATAAAAGAACCCACAGCAACAAAAGGATTGTTCCTGGCAAAATTCTGTAGAAAAATCCACTTCAGTAGGAAAAACGAATAAAACCGCACGCAGGAAAAAATACAAAAAAATATGTGGCGCTGTAGTGTAGCGACGTGCTGTCCCTGGGGAGAGCAGCCCGAATTTCACACAGATAAATTTGTTGTGATAAAAAAATAATAAATAAATAAATGAATACAAACAAACAAATAAATAGTTTGGGTTCCAAGTGTTTTGTATTGTACACTGTCACCACCCATGCCCACCTTGGCCAGGGTGAATGATAGTGTGAGAAATGGGGAAGGTGGGGTGGGGTTTTTTTTATTAACAAAAAAAAAAAAAAAAGGTGGGGAGTTAAATAATTCATGTTGTTTTCATGTAAATGACAAGATTGGTTTTTGAATAATCTTGCTTTACAATCACAAATGATCATTTACCATGTTTTACGTCAAGTCTTTTCCATCTTGTACATTGAGAAAGTATGCTTGTTCAGTGAAGCGGGGGATTTGTGAAATTGTTGCGAACGTGTGCGTGCTTGCTTTCATTGCTGTGCAGTATGTCTTGTAATGACGCCTGTGTAATACCAGTGACTATGTCCCCTGGTTTTGCTGAACTGGAATGTATTCTGATGTATTCTTTGTCATTGATGCATTTGATTGATCTTGTTGTATGATGTCTTGATGTGTGTGTAAGTCTGTACCCTTGGAGTCAATTCCTGTTTTGCAGGTGTTATTTGCCAGTTGTCTCCCCTCCACAACTCCAGGGTCCATTAACCCATTGCTGTCGAGTTTCAGTTTCACGAGGAGGCGTCATTGTGTTCGGACAAATCCATATACGCTACACTACATTTAAAAAAAAAAATTTTTAAATAAACATTTTTATTCAAGTTTAACATTTAATGAATGCATACATACATTACATGCATACAGGCGGACATACAAAAATTGAATTTGTAATTATCAATAATATTACTTATTATACATTATTTAAACTATAAAGCAGGAAAACAACAACACAACATTGTTTTTATACAGAAAAAAACCCCACAAATAAAGTCATACGCACTGCATAAAAAAAGTAAATAAATGAAAGGAAATTTTTTTTTTTTTAAACGAAAAAAAGAAGAACAAACATTACATTCATGGTTGTCATTCCTCCTCCTCCTCGCTGCCTTCCATCATTTTTATGTATAGGTACCATTTTCTAGAAAATGCTATGGACATCATTTCCATCGAGTGTATATATTTTTCGGTTTTGTATATGTTAGGTCTGTAAGGAAGTACTTTATATATGGTTTGATTTTATTTATTCTGCATTTATAGATGAAATGTTTTGCCACTAGAATGATATAGTCAAATATTTCATCTGTTTTTGTAATATCATCATTTCCAAATAATACTTGCTCTATATTCAACTTTACATTTGCACAATTTTCACACTTTTCCTTCAAGACATTTTCTAAGTCCCCCCAAAAGAGACGAGTAAATGTACAGTGCCATAAATAGTGTTGAATTGTGTCGATGTCATTTTTACAGAAATTGCACATGTCGCTATTTGTTATTTCCATTTTTTTAAAGTATTTTGTTTGTAACCAATATACCATGACATATTCGAATCTGGAACCATTTTAGTTTTACTTCCTTTATGTTTTTCACTTGTTTCATAGTCGTATCCCAATTTATTGCAATATCTAGTTTTTGCTCCCACTTGATAAAAGAATTTATATTATATATAAAAATCGGTTCAAGTAATATATCATAATATATTTTAGATCCTTTCTTAACCTTAGCTATTATCTGTAGTGCTTTTGGTTCGTTATTGCATGGTTTATCTGTGATAGTAATATTGTTTGTGCTTAAGTAACTCTGTGACAAGTGCAAGTTTTCATATCTCAACATCAGTCCCTCAGGTCGCTCCAGGAGACTCTCAGGATGACACGGCCAAACGCACTCTGACACAAGCCATGATTGCTGAAAGGTACCCTGAAGAATCCTGGATTCACGTGTACACAGATGGCTCTGCAACCAACGCTGTTGCTGACGGAGGAGCAGGAGTGTACATGAAGTCTCCTGAGCACCACACATCCACAGCAAGGATACCCACAGGAAAGTACTGTTCAAACTACGCAGCTGAGGTTCAGGCGCTCATACAGGCCGCTTCAATGGTTCACGACTCGGAGAGCGAATGCCCACAAGTTGTCTTTCTGACAGATGCGTTGTCTGTCCTGGAAGCCCTTGCAAGAGATAAACTTCCTCGTCTCAAGGAGAAACTACAAGAAGTTGCCCAGCAACGACGAGTAGTGCTGCAATGGGTTCCAGCCCACTGCGGAATTCCAGGCAACGAAATTGCGGACCAGCTCGCCAAACTCGGAGCGAAAGAAAGACAACCAAACAACAGTGTTAGCTTCGCTGAAAAGAAGACCCTCGTGAAGGCAGCACTACGACCACAAGCCACAAGGGATGCATATCACGAGCTTGAACGCTGGCAGCAGGTAGCAATTATGCGCTTACGCACAGGACACTGCCGCCTTAACGCGCACATGTTCAAGAAGCTGAAGCTGGCACCATCACAGACCTGTCCCTGTGGTCTTGAAGACCAAACACCAGAACATGTTCTGCAGACTTGTCCCCTCCACCAGGGACTGAGAGACACCGTGTGGCCAGAAGCGACCCCACTACGCACCAAGCTCTACGGCTGCAGACAAGACCTGGAAGCCACGACGACATTTGTCTCGCAGGCCAGCCTGACTCTGTGACAAGTGCGACCGAAAAGAAGAAGAAGATCCTCGGTACTTCACGTTTCTTTTCCTCCCCCCCCTCCCTCTCTCTCTCTCTCTCTTGCGTGCACACCATGGATTGTTCGTTCCTTATGAACTAACCACTCAAATGGAAAAGAACGTTTTCAAAAATGCGAAGCTTAACATATATTTTCCACTTCTTTCTCCTTTTCTTCTCCTTGCCCGTGTCTCTCGGCGTGTGTGTGTGTGTGTGTGTGCGCGCGCGTGTGCGTGTGTGCGATAGGTGAAATAACAAACAAAAACAAAACAAAACAAAAACAAAAACAAAAAAAAAACACACACACACACAGCAACAACAACAACAACAACAAAACACAATAACAAAAACAGGAAAAAAAACACCTGATATAATACATTTCGATACGTAAATCAGGTACCGCAGGAGTTCTCTTTGCACCTCTTATCTATTCAGCGTGTCAGTCATATTTGTGTGTGCGTGTGCGCTCGCGCGCGCATGTGTGTAGTTTTAAAGGTTCCAGTGCCTTGCTCAAATACACGCACACACACACACATATAACAATATCGTAACAACACGTTAACGCCTGCTCGGTCAATTTGTCTTTCACTCCCCGGTAAACTTTCTCCTTCACAGAGTCCCATATGGCATAATCCATTGGGTTACGGTCAGGACTTTGTGGAGGCCATTCATCGTTCTTGAAGAATTCTGGTGTAGCATCCTCCAGATGGGCCTGGGTTACCCTACTTGTGTGTGAAGGAGCCCCATCTTGCTGAAACACGTATTTGTTTCTAGGATAAAGACGTCTACAATCCGGGAGAAGATTGTCATCCAATAACTGAATGGAGCTTTCACTATAAACCTTGGCTCTGTCAGTGTCAATAAAATGAATGTTTGTTTTTCCTTTCCAGGATACTCCAGCTGAAACCATTATCTTTTTTGGAAAATCTAGAAGTCTCATGATAGAGGCGAGATGGCTGGATTTCTCGTTTCCGTTTCCCATAAATGTAATCGGGTTTTGTTTTTTTGTTTGTTGTTGTTGTTGTTTTGTTGTTGTTGTTGTTTTGTTTTTTGTTGTTGTTTTTTTGTTTTTTTTGTTTTTTGTTTTTTTTTATTGGGGGGGGGGGGAGGGGGGGGGGGTTCGATTTTTAGTTATCTCTAACGTAAAGTCTTTCTCGTCTGTGAAAATGATCCTTTGCACATCAGTGGCCGAGTAGCGGTCGTTCAAGTTACGGCAGCAAGTTTTTCTTTTCCTTCTAACATTTTGGTCCTTCCTTGATACCCGTATCCTCTTGAAGAGCTTCATCTCCAGTTCTTTCGCCATTCTTTGCACAGAAGACATGCTCACATGTAAATCGCTTGCAACTTCTCCAAGAGATTTGTGGGTCCCTGGGTTCTCCTCCTGGGATCGAATCAGTTCCTAAACACGGTCCTTGTTCTCCTCCGAACATGCAGTCTTGGATCTCCAACTGCCAATTTTACATGCTGCTGACCCTGTAGTGCGTATTTTAGTGATAAGTCTATTTACAGTGACATGACTCCACCCCTTGAATGGAAATTCCTTTACGATCCTTCTTCCACCCCAGCCTTTCTCCTTGAAACAGTTTTCAATGGCGCGTCTTGATGAAGCGGAAGGAAAAGGAGTAGCATTTAACGGCGGTCCCACCAAAGAGCTCCATGAAGCTGTAGCCCACAGTGATCAGGCCCAGCAGACCATGCCAGGTGTTGAAGTGAACTTTCTGCTTGTTTGTTCTTCTTCACCTGTCATGAAAAGATGTGCAAGTGTGTGCGTTTGTGTGTCCACCAAAAGTGTGTGCATGCATTTGAGCTCTGCCGTCCAACAGTTCACAACACTGCAGTTGATTAAAACGCATGACAGTATCAGTATCAGTAGCTCAAGGAGGTGTCACTGCGTTCGGACAAATCCATATACGCTACACCACATCTGCCAAGCAGATGCCTGACCAGCAGCATAACCCAACGCGCTTAGGCCTTGAGAAAAAAAATTTTTTAATAAAAAAAAATAATAATAATAAAATAAAATAAAACAAAACAAACAAAATGAATAAATAAGTAAATAAAGAAATAAATGAATAAATAGAATAAAATAATAAAATGAAATAAAAGAACAAAACAAAACAAACAAAATAAATAAATAATAAATGAATAAAATAAAAAGAAATAAGTAAATAAATAATTGATAAATACATAAAAGAGAACTACTTCTAATAATGATAATATCTATAAGGTGCAAAAACTTGATGAAGTCAACTGTAAGCACACACAAAAAAAAAAATAATAATAATAAAAAGTAAAAAAATAAAATAAAATAATAATAATAATTACACAGTACTTTACAATGAGCGGAACTAAACTTACTAACTGGGTGACACTGGAAAACATGATCCTGCATTGTACCATAGCATATTATCACAGTGAACTACACTATAGATACTATGCTTGTATAATGCTGTCTTTTGTGTATGCCACAGCACAATGCAAAACAGTATAACATTAGATTAACTGGTGCTGTGTAATCCGTATGTGGAGTGCTGGCCTAGAGGTAACGCTTCCGCCTAGGAAACGAGAGAATCTGAGCGCGCTGGTTCGAATCACGGCTCAGCCGCCGATATTTTCTCCCCCTCCACTAGACCTTGAGTTGTGGTCTGGACGCTAGTCATTCGGATGAGACGATAAACCGAGGTCCCGTATGCAGC
>NC_134884.1:29336260-29341260 GCF_041734735.1 Babylonia areolata | reverse complement strand
TGCCTAGTGGGTGGAGATTGTTCTGATCTCCCAGGTCAACATACGTGCAGACCTGCTTGTGCCTGAACCCCCTTTGTGTCTAAAAGCATGCAGAAGATCAGATACGCACGTTAAAGATCATGTAATCCATGTCAGCGTTCGGTGGGTTATAAAAACAAGAACATACATAGCATGCACACACTCGAAAATGGAGTATGGCTGCCTGCATGGCGGGGTTTAAAACAGTCATACACGTACAATCCCACTCGTATACATACGAGTGAACGTGGGAGTTGCAGCCAACGAAAGAAGAAGAAGAAGAAGATATTTCCTTCATGTTTTCTGCTATTTTCTACATTGCCTTGTTTGCATTCCATGGAGATCGAAACAAAAACCTCCACCCTTTATTCACCAGGCGCTGTGAGCGGGATTCGAACCCGGGACCCCTGAGATTGAAAGTCCAATGCTTTAACCACTCGGCTGTTGCAGCCCCAATGTCTATCCTCTCTCATTCATTTTACAGACTTCTTTTACTGTTTTTTGGGGGGATCCAAAGAAATCCTGAGCCCTTACATCACTACTAAGAGCATGAATCTATGTCCAGGAGGGGTAAGAAATGGCACAGGAGGCTTATCCAACATGGTACGAGTCAGTGCATTCCTGGTACTACCATCACTAAGATGAACCATGTTGACAGGTACAGGTGACTATCGAAGATGCTCCACAGGACACGATCATTTTTCTACAATCCCCAAAGACCACCACCTGCACCACTCCTCCCTACCTTGGCGTAGTCATAGGGACAGGCGGCCATGCCCCAGTTGTCATGGTAGACACAGCGGTCATCGGTGAAGAACGGGAGGTCACGCACCAGGTGGGTCCCTGCCCGGCCCGTCACGCTGCCGTCATAGTCACGGAACTGGTTCTGCAGGTTGCCGTCCATCATGTGCCACTCGAAGATCTCTCCTCTGTTCAGCACCCAGTTCCTGTTGTCCTCCTGCAGCAGTGGTACATGAGAACAAAGGGAAGATGGAACGCGCTAGTTGTGGTTTTGTCCCTCTGATTCTTTTCTTATGTTACCTCGTTGTTCTTATACTTTGATATAAAAGATTGTCATTATTGTATATGTATTTGTATTTCTTTTTATCACAGCGGATTTCTCTGTGTGAAATTAGGGCTTCTCTCTCCAGGGAGAGCGCGTCGCTACACTACAGCGCCACCCATTCTTTTGTATTTTTTCCTGCGTGCAGTTTTATTTGTTTTTTTGTTTTTTTCTATGGAAGTGGATTTTTCTACAGCATTTTGCCAGGAACAACCCTCTTGTTGCCGTGGGTTCTTTAACGCGGGCTAAGTGCATGCTGCACACGGGACCTCTGTTTATCGTCTCGTCCGAATGACTAGCGTCCAGACCACCACTCAAGGTCTAGTGGAGGTGGAGAAAATATCGGCGGCTGAGCAGTGATTCGAACCAGCGCGCTCAGATTCTCTCGCTTCCTAGGCAGACGCGTTACCTCTCGGCCATCACTCCACTTGGAGCTGTTTCCCATAAAGTACTGTCGTCGATGAGAAAATGATGTTTGACAGTGAAACACCGAAGGCCAAAACTCTCTTGTTTATTCAAGTCTTGAGGTCTTTAGTGTTGAAACATGCTGTGCAATCTAATGCATTTGGCCACCTAAAACTGTCTTCCATCACAAGTGACACAATCAAACTTGGCAGTACATCCATCCCTCTTTCCAGGTCAGTCAGGAACTCGGTGTTGTCCTTGACAATACACTGTCCATGCAAAAATTTATCAATCAGACATGTCAGTCCTGCTACTGTCAACTGCGGCGCATCAGTGCCGTCCGGAAATATCTGTCTACTGACGCAACATCTAGACTTGTCGTTTCTCTCATTCTCTCTCGCCTTGACTACTGTAACTCTCTATTGTCTGGTTTGCCTGCTTCATCCATTCAGTCCCTTCAGCGCATACAAAACTCTGCTGCCCGACTCGTCCTCAGAAAGAAAAGATCTGAGCACATCACTCCACTTTTTCCAACATCTCCACTGGCTCCCTGTCTCACACCGAATAAAGTAAAAGATCAGCACTCTATGTTATAAATGTATTCACAGAACTGCCCCTTCCTATCTCTGTGGCTGCCTTCACCTCTACACTCCATCTCGCTCACTACGATCGGTTTCGGATCCACTCTGTTTACGCATACCTAGATTCAAACACTCGACTGTTGGCCGCCGTTCTTTCTCTGTCTCTGGACCTTGCAATTGGAATGAACTTCCTCTTTCGCTTCGTAAAGTCTCCATACTCAGCTCTTTCAAGTCTGGCCTTAAAACTCACCTCTTCCCAAAATAGCCTCCCTTGCCTGCCTCTTCCTTGTCTTTAGTTTCTACAGTTTTAGAGTATGCATGCGTGTGAATGACTGGTGCGAAAGCGCTTTGATTTGTCTCTGCACAAGATTTAGCGCTATATAAATACCATTATTATTATTATTATTATTATTATTACCTTAACTCACTCAGTACGGCCAGTCCTCTCTTCTCATATACACAGACCCCTCGGATGTCCAGTGGGTGTCTGAATGACCCAATCTTTAGCTTCCGTTGTCAAAATTGTGGTAGTCTTTGTCAACATTCACGTCTTCAGTATAAGATCCTTCCGCTTGCACTATTTTGATGATGGTAATTGGGATGAAACGCTGTTAACGTCGTCCCTTTCGCCGTTCGTATGGAGAGAGTTAAACTCTTCTTGATCATGGCATTGTGGTCAAGAGGATGGCAGTCTTTTATCACGTCACCCAAACTGTCACCTCACTCACATTATCATCTCACACTGATAACAGACATCATCATTTCACTGACACCATCACCTCACTCACATCATCACAGCACTCACACCAACACGCCACTCACACCATAACCCCACTCACATCATCCCCTCGCTCACATTATCACATCACTCACATCATCACCTCACTGACATTAACACCCCACTCACATAGTCAGCTCACTCACATAATCACCTCACTAACATCATCAACCCACTCACACCATCACCCCACTCACATCAACACCCCACTCACATCACCGCCCCACTCACATCACCCCCTCACTCACATTTGTATTTGTATTTCTTTTTATCACAATAGAATTCTCTGTGTGAAATTCGGGCTGCTCCCCCCGGGGAAAGCGCGTCGCTACACCACAGCGTCACCCCCTTTTTTTCTTTTTTTTTCGTATTTTTTTGTATTTTTTCCTGTTTTTATTTCCAATCAAAGTGGATTTTTCTACAGAATTTTGCCAGGAACAACCCTTTTGTTGCCGTGGGTTCTTTTACGTGCGCTAAATGCGTGCTGCACACGGGACCTCGGTTTATCGTCTCATCCGAATGACTAGCACCCAGACCTCCACTCAAGGTCTAGTGGAGGAGGAGAAAATATCGGCGGCTGAACCATGATTCGAACCAGCGTGCTCAGATTATCTCGCTTCCTAGGCAGACGCGTTACCTCTAGGCCATCACTCCACGTCCTCGAAAAAAAAAAAATAAAAGAAGAAATTCAACACCTCATTCACACCATCACTCCACTCACATTGTCGCAGAAGCCAAACTTCATATCATGCACGCCGTTGGAGGCCGCAGAGGGGTACCGGTTACGACGCCGGAAGCTGAGGGCGCCAGCTCTGCGCAAAGGGCGGTAACCCCACTGCTGCTGGAAGGTGTCGTTCCAGTACCAGTCCTTGTACTGGTCAAAGTAGCAGTTGAACAGCATGACTGGTCCGCTGGCAAAGCTGACGGCCGTGATGGATTTTTGCCTGCACAGGACGAGAGCGAGAATCAGCATTATTCACCATCGCATCCCTGCCATGTATGCCTTGCATCCTGCGCCCTTGCAGCGGATGTGTGAGTTTTCAATGTAGCTGTTGTTTTGAAAGTGTGTTTTGAATTCCTTCCCAGTTTTGCAGAACGTTTTAAGACGATTAACAGACAGGTAGACAGACAGACAGACAGACAGAGAGATAGACAAACAGTCAGGCAGACAGACTGGGCAGGTGGACAGACATATTACTGAGAGGCAATCAAGTCATCAAACAAAGACAGACAGACAGACGGACACATGACAGTCAATCATACAGACATGGACGGACAGAGGCAGACAGACAGCTGACAGTCTATCATACATACGAACAGATAGACAGACAGACAGACAGACAGATAAGCCGGCAAAGCACGCACAAACAAAACAGACCCAAAGAGCCAGCATGACACTCATTCAAACAGTAAAGGAAGCAAGACAAAACTCAAACAAACCACCACAGGGCTCACGGCTGGCTGATTTTTAATGATGCAGCCAATCAACTACACATTCAGACAAGACAAGACAAGACAAAACAAGATAAGACAGCACAAGGCAAGTCTGAAATACAAAAAGAACAAAATAAACAACAAAAAAACAACAAACAAACAAACAAGCAACCACCAGACTCACGGCTGATTTTTAAAGTTGCAGCCAATCAGCTACACATGCAGACAAGACAAGACAGGACAAGACAGGACAAGGCAAGACAAACACGAACAAACCACCACATGACTCACGACTAATTCTAAGGATGCAGCCAATCAGCTACACATTAGACGAGACAAGACAATATACGACAAGACAGGACAAGACAAGACAAGCCAAGACAGGACAAGACAGCACAAGGCAAGACCGAAACACAAACAAACCACCACAGGACTCATAACTGATTGTTGATAAACGATGCAGCCAATAAATACACATTCAGAACAGACTACACGGCGGGGTAAAAACGGCCATACACGAAAAAAAAACACCCACTCGTGTATGTACGAGTGAACGTGAGGTTTGCAGCCCACGAACGAAGAAGAAGAAGAAAAGATAAGACAAGACAAGACAAGACAAGTCAAGACAGCACAAGGCCAAAACACAAACTAATCCACCAGACTCACGGCTGGTTCTTGGCGATGGAGCGGTCAAACTGATGGGTGGGGAAGGGGCCTTTCC
>NC_134884.1:29333660-29336160 GCF_041734735.1 Babylonia areolata | reverse complement strand
TATTGTAATTTGTAAAGCGCTCAAAACAAATTTGTTTCATTCAGCGCAATATGAATTTAGTATTATTATTATTATGAAAACATTAGAGGCAAAACAGCAGTCATATCCAGGCATACAGTTGGTTCTCTCTTTCAGAGATAAATCATGTGCCCCCCCATTTTACCCCAGCATCACACATGACAGTTATCCTAGACATGCACAAACCAGTGAGCAACAATCCAAACTTTCGTTTGTTACAAATGGGGAGGAAGGTGGCAGAATGGTCAAGACGTTCATCCGTCAATACAGAGTCCGTGAGGGTCTGGGTTCGAATCCCGCTCTCGCCCTTTCTCCCACGTTTGACTGAAAAATCAAACTGAGCGTCTAGTCGTTCAGATGAGACGATAAACCGAGGTCCAGAACAGCATGCACTTGGCGCCCTGTAAAAAGAGAACCCGTGGCAACAAAAAGTGTTGTCCTCTGGCAAAAGTGTGTATAGGAAGTCCACTCTTGATTGGTACACAAATGTATATGCATGCACTCAAGGCTTGACTACAAGGCCACTGGGTTATGCTGCTGGTCAAGCATCTGCCTGGCAGATGTGTAGCGTATATGGATTTGCCCGAACGCAGTGACGTCTCCTTGAGAAACTGAAAACCGAATTTGTTACAAATATGGACAAATTGGAAAGTAACTCAGCTATTATAGATATATACATATATGTATGTATGTGAGCGTGCGTGCGTGCGTGTGTTGTGTGTGTGTGTGTGTGTGTGTTGATCTTGGTTTTTCGAACTTTAATATGTTAGTAAAATGAATATCACACACACGCACGCACACACACACACACACACACACACACACACACACACACACCATTAATCTGTCCCTCTCAAAACCCACTTTACCTGGGACCGCAAAAAAGTAAGTCAATGGAGTCACGTGACTTCCTTTGCAAGCAAGGCTAGGGCTGTGCCGGTCTGGTGTATTCCCGGGGACCGCTACGGTAGCCGGACTGGCCTAGCTGGAGGTGTGAACACACCAGTGGACTGCTGTCAGTGAACAGCACATCCCTCGGTAGACCAGTTAAATTGCGTCCAGCAGCAACATCCCACAAAACAACAATTTCCATCAATATACCGGTGTCAAGTGGAAGAAGAAGAAGAATTATCTATTCATGCAAACGTACCGCAATCGTCTTAATACCTGCATTTCCAAGGGGAGGGGGGGAAAAAACACCCCTGTTCCCGTGTTCAGTTGCTGTTTATAAATCGTTTTAGAATTGAATGGTTGTTGTTTCTTGTCCTCATTTAATTATACAACTGTGCTAAACTGGATGGAGTTGTTGGAGATTATATCCTGGAGTTTATTTGCTGCATGACATAGTTGAAACGGTGCTTCATTTTCTTCGTCAGTTCTTCAACGTTATATAAGGTGGCCTTGTGTTTTTGACGATGCTCAGTTTTTCGGCATATTCATATTTTCGAAATGTTTTCAGATCTGACATGCTTCTGAACTGATAAACAAATAAAAACAAGAAAAAAAATTCTGTCTCGTGTGCATGTGTGTGTCATCACAGTTGCGTGCATGAGCTTAAGCGTACATACGTGTTTGTGAACGAATGTTTTTGTTTATTTGTTTTTTTTGTACAAGTGTGCGTGGTCATGTGTCTGTGCGTTCCTAGTGTATATATAGACGTGTGTGCTTGTACATGCCCGCGTTTATGAGGGAGTTGGAATGCGCACGTAAGCTCTGTGAAACTGTGTCACCGCATGCAATGTACAGTACGGTGAGTGTGTGCCTGTCAGCAAAAATCAAAGAGGAAAACGACTAACTGACACATCCTTCACTGATTACCCTGCACACATCATTTAGTATGTAAAAAGAAAAACATTTGCCGTAAGTTAATATTGCATTTTGAGTGAAACAACTGTGTGTTGTGTGTGGTGAGTGTATTTGTGTGTGGAGGTGGGAGTGAGTGTGTGTGTGTGGATGGGTGGGTGTGAGTGGGTGTGGGTGGGTGGGTGGGGGGAGAGTGAGTGTGTGTGTGTGTGTGAGAGAGAGGGTGTGTGTGTGTGTGTGTGTGTGTGTGTGTGTGTGTGTGAGTGAATTAGAATCATAATTATTTATCATGAACCGTGAACAAAAGGTGTGCAGACACGACAACAAAGGACAAGAGCCAACCAAAGTGAATGTCATCGTGTTTCTTTGAAATATGAATGTAGGAATAATTCATATTTTACCAGCTTTGTATTTGTATTTGTTTTTATCACAACAGATTTCTCTGTGTGAAATTCGGGCTGCTCTCCTCAGGGAGAGTGCGTCGCTACACTACAGCGCCACCTTTTTTTTTTTTTTTTAATTTGAAGAAGTGGATAATTTTGCCAGGAACAAACCTTTTGTTGCCGTTGGTTCTTTAACGTGCGCTAAGTGCTTGCTGCACACAGGACCTCGGTTTATCGTTTCATCCGAATGACTAGCGTCCACACCACCACTCAAGGTCTAGTGGAGGGGGAGAAAA
>NC_134884.1:29256160-29326160 GCF_041734735.1 Babylonia areolata | reverse complement strand
TTCGGGGCATTTTTGTTTCTCAGCTTCTATTGGAGCTACAGTCACAAAATTTGGCACACATAAAGAAAATACCAATAGAATGCATCACACAAACTTTTGTGTCAATACATGGGGTAGAAATATTTTTACTAATTTTTTTATGATTATTTATCTCGAAATAATACTAGCGTCTTCTGTTCCCATTTCTAAGGTTGATTTTAATTCAACTCATGCCCTAATTTGGTTTTACTGATTTCCTCTTAGATCATTTTGTGCAATAAAGCCATGAAATAAACTGATTAGTACCTGACTTAGATACCTCATGCATGCCATTACAGGTGATTTTTTTTTTAATCACAAGTAGGTCATTGTCATGATAACAAAGCAAAAAGTATCCAAGATACACTCTTTTGAATAGCTTTATTGCACTCAGCAGGCAATTTTACTTTCGTGTGCCAAATTTCAGATCAATAGCTGTTCTCAAACCAAAATTACAGGGATACCAAATTCGTTACATATATAAAAACACGAGTTTTGAGAAATTTGCTTTCAAAGATTGTATTTTCTTCAGCAGGTTTCTGAGCTTGGTATTCAGACTGCAATCTGGAATTAATTCACTTGTGTTGCATGCAATGTTTACACACATCACAGGAGTCTGAAAATGAATCAGAAAAAGGTTGAAATACCTTCAAAATTCCCCTGCACCATACACAAGGCCCTCCCGCTCTTGTTGATCCTGTCGTTCGCGGCGGCGAATTGCGTCAATCTTTTTTCTTTTATCTTTTTCCTTTGCAGAGCTTTTTCTGGTTGCACTTTTCAGCCTGCTGACATTCTCCTCTTCTGCAAACTGCTGGGTGGTGGTGGTGGTCAGCAGCTCCAGCTCAGCCAGAACACACAGGAGGGCTGAAGATCCCTGGTTGAAATTATGGATGGTGATGGCCAGGGCAGTGTCCACTGTGCGGAGGTTGGCCCACCTTTCCTTGGGGCACACACTCCACATCAGAGAGTGGAAACTCTCATTGGAGTTCTGGGTCTTTCCAGCCAGACAACGACGAAGCAACTGTGGGTCCCCAAGCCTGTGGTAGATAGGTTTCAGTGCGTCTCCGATTTCTGCTGGGAGTGGGTGCTTGTGGGTGTCTGGCTGTGTGTTGGAGGCTATGGCTCTGTTGAAGAAGCACCAGGATGACGTACCTTCAGGACAGTAAGAGTGGTTGTGCGACTCATCATTGCTTAGTGTTTGAAAAAAACTAGCCCACACTGCTCTTTGCATTGCCTCGAGATCTCCAGCATTGTCTTTGATGGCACGGCCGTAGTAGTTTGTGAGTTGTTTTATTCTCACATCTGTCAGCTTGCCACGTCCACCTATTGGCTGACCCTGGGCTTTCCTTTTCTGGACGAGATTTCGCAGTGCAGTACCCATTCTCTTCACCACATGGTTCACACAGTCGATCTTTTCTATCGGGTAGCCATCGTATGGATCAGCCTCGGTAAGACATTTGTATGTCTTTGCATCGCCATCGCCCAGCATTTCCGTGTATCTGAATCCATGCAGCTCCACAGAACGCTGGAAAATCCGCACAGCCCCCTCCATCTCCATGGCACCTGACGAGCAGTTGATGTTTTTCTGGCACTTGTCCTGATGTTGCTCCATCCAGTCAGCATAGCGTTCATCGTCAGGTTTGGGCCCAGTTTCACACACCTGGCAGAAGTTGCTGAGAGCCACAAAATCAATTATCAGCCCTGTGATGATGTCAATGACGGTCACCAATCCGTTATGTGAAGAATGTCCTCGCTTCTGCCAGCTGCCATCAATTGACACCGACACATTGAGGATGCCTTGACTGTCAGGAAGCCCAGTGTTCATGTCCGCATAGGTCCGTCGCACCTGGTTAGCCGCATCCTGAAGATGTTTATCAGCTGCGCGTTTTGCTCCCAAATGCAACTTCTGTTTGTAGAAATACCACATCGGCTCACTCATCGGTGTAGGCATGCCCATCATGCACACAGCCTCTTGGTCTGGGAGAATGAGCAGCCACTGGTGGTAGCAGCTGTGACGAAACGTCTGTTTATGTCGTAGCCTGTGTGGACAGTGCCAGTTTTCTTTGATGTGTAGTCAGCTGCTAGCTTCCCACAGTCAGTGCAGCGAAGTTCCAGGAGACAGGCAGACCCCTTGCGGAAATCCTTCCCTCCTTCATGCACAGCCAGCCGCTGGGAAAAAAAATTGTAATTGTGTATAAAAATGTTCAAAACCAATTATCATCTCCCCTGTCACAGTTCATCCTGAAAAAAAATGTGTGTGCGTGTGTGAGCCGTTATTTGACATGACATTATTACAGACTGATATAGGCAGTAATTTTTCTTTCAGCATCCACAAACTGGCCGTGCTCTGAAAAAAAAAATCAAATTATTTCAGTTGCAGCACTCGCAGAACTTTACTCTGTGACCAAGAAGAAAAAAGAAGTGATCTTCATGCTTCAGTTGTCTTTCTCCAAGTTTCCAACCCATCTTAGATTCTGTCTGTGTACAACAAATACATTACCCTGTCTTTGGTTGCACACACACACACAAAGAGAGAGAGAGACAAAGAGAGTAACACACACACACACACACAAAGAGAGACAAGTCTTTCTTTGTCTGGCAAACCCTATATACAACTGAATTTTGCAAACATCTGCAAATGCTTCAGCTTTTTCAAAAACTGTTGAGAAATCTTTATTTTCAAATAATATGTTGTAAACAGAAGGATTTACACTTTTTTCATTACTTTAAGTTTTCTCCAGACTTTGAGGATATCTTTTTTTTTCTCCGAAACATCTTTGTTACATAAAATCTGACCAGTATACCTACTGTGATTTGGCCTGTGTCAACATCCGGTTGATTTTTTTGATTTTTTTTTTTATCTCCTTCATTTCTGTGTGCGTCACCACTGAGCTTATAAATTACTGAGCTCGATGGGCCTCACTGGCACGAGTTAATACTTTCACAGTCACACTTTGTTGCCGGAGAACACACTGCGGTGTTTCGTTTCTGTACAGAGAAAAGACGGGGCTGGTGATTTCTCTTCTTTTTTTAATGGCACATGTACATAAATGCTGACTTATTTAATTAGATTATTCAACGCAAAAGCAGCAGACTATTTCGCCGAGAAAATACACTACACATTTTAACGAACTTAAAAAAACCCCAACAACAATCATTTATATTTTTATTTATCTTTTTTAAGTGCATATCACATGTGAGTCTTGAAGGCCTTGCCTCTCTTGTTTTGGTGTGATTTTGTAGATGTTTCTGTGTCACATATGTGATTTATTAGCAGCCCTGAAAGAGAATAAATCCGCTGGTAGATTTTCAGTGCGTTACACTTGCCTTGCTTGCTGGATAAAAGGCGTTCCGATCTGCGGGTTACTGTTCAATTTTGTTGGAGATTGTTGCGTCAATGTCCAGCAACAAACCAGAATCATCAATATGTAGTTCGGCACATTCTCGAAAGTTTTCTTTCTTTCTTAATATATATATATATATATATATATATATATATATATATATATATATAATAAAATGGATACACAGGTATGTATGACCATCAGAACAGCAGAGGTAACTGCTTTCCAGACTATCTGGGCTAGAATTTGATTGTAGTGGAGAGCCAGTGTCCCGTGCCCAAGTTACATCCCCACTCTCTCGGTTTTTAGGACGGTTGGCGTTGGGATGGTTCCCAAAGGCCAGCTAGCCCCCACTGCTGCAGCACTAAGCGTCAGTGCAATTTTGCCTCCTACTTTGAGAGTCTTAGTCCTTCACAACAGACTATAAGCTGTAAATGATTTCCCATCGCTATGGGGAAACCATTGATAATACGACAGCTCAGTCTCATTTTGTTGTTGGCCCAACTGTAAACTTATATCAATCTGTGATATAAGCTGAGCGTTGGCCTAACACAGGTAAGTCAGTATACACCCAATACTGTCACTGCATTCCGTTCAGTGCATCGTGTGACAGTTGTTGGTCACGTTTCTCCACAAATGCACTGCTGGTTGATTTTCTTTCCAGAGAAGTAGGGTACGTAATCACCTCCCTTTTGTTTCCCTTGTTTTTCTCTCGCCGAGTTCTTTTCCTGTTTCAGTTTGGGCTTTTTACGACCGTCTGGAACGGGTCAGTAAATACAAAGTTAATGCTAATTAATCTCATACATAGTAATCACAAAGCAACAAAGCGATAAGCATAGTAAGAGAACAGATGAAAACTAGTACCATACTATAATTAAAACAACGATGTACATGGTTAAAACCAGCTGTTATTCAACAGTATCTAAAATCAATGCACAATTATATAATTCACATAACCTCGCAGAAGGGATAAGGAAAAGAGAGCCAGTCAAATTGGCCTGCACAATCAGTTTCCGAGGCACAGTCAAAGCGTTGAGCCGTGTCAGCGGCGCGCTATTGGCAGGCATTGTTGATGGCTTGTCGGCCGGGGTCAGTCTTGGTTCTGTTATAGACACTAATGTCTCATTTCGGAGAGGGCTGCGTTGTTGGAGAGGGTGACTCAGCCCTGTGACGACTTTCACAACTCTTTCGTCGTCCGTCGAACAGAAACTCAATCAATTCTCGCGAACTCGCACGTAATTGGCTGGATTATCTACTTTGCTTACTGCTTCCGGGTCACAGGTGAGCTCTGTGTTTACCTCCGTCCGCGTTTCACTTCCGTACATTCCAGTTTGATGTGATTTGTTTCGTTTTGTTTTGAATCACGCTACAGTTTCCTCGATCTCGTGCCAAACCATTCCATTTGCTTCGGATGCAACAAAACGTTGTTCGGCGGATTCACAACGTCTTCAAACGTATGCTGTCATGGATTTCGACAGCGATCTGAAGTGCAGTGGATCAGTAGGGATTCCCTTGTTTCAGTTTCAGTTTCAGTAGCTCAAGGAGGCGTCACTGCGTTCGGACAAAACCATATCCGCTACACCACATCTGCCAAGCCAAGCAGATGCCTGACCAGCAGCGTAACCCAACGCGCTTAGTCAGGCCTTGAGAAAAAAAGAAAAAAGAAAAAAAAAGAGATAAGCTTGCATAAATAAATAAATAAATAATAATTATAATATAGAAAAAAGGTAGTAGTAATAATATTAGTAATACTAATAAAATGATAATAATAAAACATAAATAAATAAATAAATAAATAAGACAACAATGGTGATAAATAAGCGAATAAATGTAAAACATGAAGACACACATTCACACATGCACCCACACATGCATAACAGAAATGCACCAAACATGCAGTTTCACAGATATGAAAGCACAGTCAAATACATATAAACGTACATGAGCTCCAACACACACACACACACACACACACACACAATACCTTGCACCTCCTCTACCCCCCTCCTCCACACACTCATTTCTAGTCTGAGTATCGCAGCATCCACGACACACACACACACACACACACACACACACACACACAAACACACACTCACAGAGATGAACACTTACTTGTACAAGCACATATGAAAGCACAGTCAAATACATATAAACGTACATGAGCTCCAACACACACACACACACACACACACACACACACACACACACACACACACATTACCTTGCACCTCCTCTACCCCCTCCTCCACACACTCATTTCTAGTCTACGTATCGCAGCTTCCACGGCACACACACACACACACAAACACATACTCACAGAGATGAACACTTACTTGTACAAGCACACACACATACGCCCATATCTCCCACCCCCAACCCCACACACGAACATACAAAGATATATATATATATATATATATATACGTTCCAATATCCTGTTGCTCCCACAGTGTAGGCATGCATACACTCACATACCTCATCCTCTATCCCACCTCCCCCCGCACTCCCACCTCCCCTCACACACACACACACACACACACACACACACACACACACACACACACACACACACGTACACATATCTCTCCTGACACTTGTGTACACTTTCACTCTCGCGCATTCACAAACGCACTCAAAAGCACAGACCCACACATACACACAAACACACACATACACACACGCACAGAGGCTGCCACTGACTGGCCGCAAGAGGGATGGGAAAAGAACTCTGATGCCAAGAACGTGGCGTCTAGTGTGTTGCTCAGTTTATTGTATTTGGAAGGGCCCATAGAGACTGTTCCGTTTTGAAGAAATTTGCGCAATGTTGGTTTGGAAATGATGCCGATATTTGTTTGATTTGCAAAGCATCGTGCTCTACCTTTCATGTTAGACTTGCGGCCGCTCCCTCTCTCTGCTTCTATTTCTTTGAGGCGATCGATGGTGTGATGGCCTTGTACCTGTTCTTTTTGGTATTCTTTGACTTTTCTGAGGATTTCCGATTTTCCTAGATGTAGGCCGCTCGTTGGTGTTGCGTTACCAGCAAGTCTGTCAGCTCGCTCATTTCCCTTAACACCTGCATGTCCCGGGCAGTATGACCATGTGAGTTTTTTAATCTGAAAGTTGCGCATTGCGTTATGCCACTCTGGGCTTCCCATTCCGTTTTCAATTTTCTGTATGAGGTTCATTGAGTCGGTTAGAATCATGGCATGTTGGTTTCCGGGCGTATGGATGGACGATAGCCACTGGAGGGCATGTGTCACAGCTTCAACTTCCATCGTTAGGCTGGAGGTTGTGACTTTGTAGGCAGCATTCTCTTCCCAAATTGTTTTTCCATTTTGTTTCGAAGTGAATCCCCAACCAGACTGGTCTTTGGTGACTGAGCCATCTGTGTATATGATGATGTCCTCTTCTTTACTGTTTTCTTCTATAAGTAGCTTCACTTCCGCATCAGTTTTGCCCTCTGGCCATTCCCGACAATGTCTTCCTAGAGTGGGTGAAATGACTGTGTTGAATAGATGGTTGAGGTTTTCGGGGGTTTTCTCCCATTCTTTTGTTTCTTTCAGGTCTTGTAGTCGGCATACTAGCTGGATTGTGTCTTCTGCTTGCCCCATCCATGATCTTCCTCGTCCTAGACGGCTGCCTTTTGGTTCTTTGACTGCGTCATGCAGTGGGTTTTGAGGGTTTTCTAATGCTTTGAAGTAGGTCTTGACCTGTTCTAACTTGTTTCTGGCCTGCACTGAAGGAAGGTCAAGCAGGTATCGCATGGTTTCTGTGGGCGTGTCTTTTGTTGTTCCAAGGATCAGCCTCATAGCTTCATTTTGTACTCTTTCTAATTTTAGGAGGTTGCTTTGAGACGGTGTTGTTAGCCCAAGTCCGTAGTCGATCACACTGAGGACGAGTGATTGGTATAGCAGGAAGAGGTGGCGTTGTTCAATTCCTTTGGTTGCCATTGCTTTTAAGACTGAAAGGCCCTTTTTGCATTTGAGAACAGTATTTTCCGTATGTTTTCTGAAGGTCAGCATCCTGTCGAAGTGTATTCCTAGGTAGCGTAGGCATTCAGTTTTCTCAATTTGAATCCCATCGAATGACACAGAAGGTGGTGATTTGCTCGCGGTTTTGTTGTTGAGGGTGCACAGCAACGTTTGGGCTTTCGCTGGATTGATGGAAGATCCTGTGTCTTTGCACCATTGAGCAATATTGTTTAGTTGTTTCTGGACGGCTTTAGTTCTTTCCTGAGCATTTTTCGAAGTTTTGAAGACCAGGCCATCATCCGCAAGGTTAAGCACCCGAGCAATTCCATTGTTGTTTAAGTCTGCAAGGCCCTTCGTGTAGACATTGTAGAGGACAGGAAAGAGCGGAGACCCTTGTGGCAGTCCCATGGATAGTTTAGAAGGTGCAGACATCCAATCTCCGAGGCGTAGGACGACGGTTCTTTCCTGAAGCGCTGCTGCTATCCATCTTGTCAGTGTCAAACTTACTCCATACCTTAGTAGCAGCTCCATGAGGTGCGCAAACTGGACTTTATTGTAGGCATCTTCAAGGTCGATTGCTACTGCTAGTGTTTCTTCTTTTCTTTGAAATCCTTCATACACCCCATATGCAAAAGCAGCTGCATTTTCCCATGTGGACTTGCCTGTTTTGTACCCACCTTGATTTGAAGGGAGAATGTGCCTGTGTTCAAGATCCCTTGCAAGTTTCCTGGCTATCATGTGTTCCATGAGCTTTCCAGCAATGGTTAGGATCCGGTATCCGCTTACCTGATGATGGTCCTTTCCTGGTTTTGGTATGGGTTTTAAGACGCTGTGTGTCCAGTCCTCCGGCACATGTCCATTGTGGAAACTGTTTTGATATAGATTGAAAAGTTTGCTTCTGTCTTCTTCCGATAATTCCTTCATGTCCGAGTAGCGAACTTTGTCTGGGCCAGGAGCTGATTCTTTCTTGCATTTAGCTATTGCTTCGTTTAGATCACCTATTGTCAAGTCATCATCAGGTCCAGTCTGCATAAGGGTTTGGTTTAACTCCTGAACATATTTCTTTATCTCATCTAAGTTTCTTTGATCGCACTGTTGTATGAAACGTTTGAGCAGGGCGGATCCTTTTTCTTCGTTTGTCTTAAGCTTGGTTCCGTCAGTGTCTACTATGTCTGGGGTTGTTGTTGTGCACGTTTTCCCTTCCATGCGACGATAAAATTGCCAGAACTCTGTCAATGTTGAGTCATAACTGAGTGCCTCGCAAAACTATTTCCACTTGTCATTTTTGGCCTCTTGAGCAATGATTTCAAACTGTTTAGTTCTTTCTTTCATTTTTGTTTCAATATCTTTGTCCGGAGATGGTGTTGTTCTTTCTTTTTGCCAAAGTTTGACAGCTGCATGTTTTTCTATCCAGGCTCTCTCTGTGTCGGTATTCCACCATGGGGGCTGAATAGTTTGCATCCTGTTC
This sequence comes from Babylonia areolata, assembly GCF_041734735.1. Taxonomy (NCBI): domain Eukaryota; kingdom Metazoa; phylum Mollusca; class Gastropoda; order Neogastropoda; family Buccinidae; genus Babylonia; species Babylonia areolata. The sequence continues at coordinate 29,317,356 of NC_134884.1, read as the reverse complement.
GGTGCCGTTCTTTTGTTTCTTCTGCGTCTTAATTTTTCGATGACGGTTGTCTCTTTGGTTTCATACTGAAATGGATCACGCGGTTTCATACAGGGTTTATCTGACAGTTTCTGTAGACTGAAAACTACCGGGATGTGGTCACTGCCTTGGTGTGGAAGCGTCTCTGCATTCATTTCTGCTCTGAATTTTGGAGATGTTAGAGCGATGTCGACCACACACGTGCATCTCACTGATGCATAAAGCATCACTTTTCATTATACAGAATGACGGGCGCAATAGCCGAGTGGTTAAAGCGTTGGACTTTCAATCTGAGAGTCCCGGGTTTGAATCTCGGTAATGGCGCCTTGTGGGTAAAGGGTGGAGATTTTCCGATCTCCCAGGTCAACATGTGTTCAGACCTGCTTGTGCCTGACTGAGCAGAAGATCAGATATGCACGTTAAAAATCCTCAGTGTCATCCATGTCAACATTTGGTGTGTTATGGAAACAAGAACATACCCAGCATGCACACCTCTGAAAATGGAGTATGGCTGCCTTCATGGCGGGGTAAAAACTGAACAGTCACATGCGTAAAAGCCCACTTGTTGTGCATACAGTGAACGTCAGTGGGAGTTGTAGCTCAAGAACGAAGTGAATCTTATCGATCACACATACCTCGCTTCCACTAAGCAGCACAGTCATCCACCCCACTTCCCTCTCTTCCACCAAAGAGCACTCCCATCCACCCCCACTTCCCCCTCTTACACCACACTCCACTCTTATCCACCCCATTTCACCCTCTTCAACCTCACAACAATCTCATCAACCACACTTCCCCCTCTTCCACCACATTCCACTTTCATACACCCCATTTCCCCTCTTCCACAACACTCAGCTCTCACCCACCCCACTTCCCCTCTTCCACCACACTCCATTCTCATCCACCCCATTTCCCTCTCTTCCATCACACTCCACTCTCATCCACCCCACTTCCCTCTCTTCCACCACACTCCACTCTCATCCACCCCACTTCCCTCTCTTCCACCACACTCCACTCTCATCCACCCCATTTCCCTCTCTTCCTCCACACAGCACTCTCATCCACCCCACTTCCCTCTCTTCCACCACACAGCACTCTCACCCACCCCACTTCCCTCTCTTCCACCACACAGCACTCTCATCCACCCCACTTCCCCCTCTTCCACCACACAGCACTCTCATCCACCCCACTTCCCCCTCTTCCACCACACTCCACTCTCATCCACCCCACTTCCCTCTCTTCCACCACACTCCACTCTCATCCACCCCATTTCCCTCTCTTCCACCACACAGCACTCTCATCCACCCCACTTCCCTCTCTTCCACCACACAGCACTCTCATCCACCCCACTTCCCTCTTCTACCACACAGCACTCTCATCCACCCCACTTCCCCTTTTCCACCACACACCACTCTCACCCACCCCATTTCTCCTCTTCCACCACACAGCACTCATCCACCTCATTTCCCCTCTTCCACCACAATCCACTCTCATCCACCCCACTTCCTCTCTTCCACCACACAGCACTCTCATCCACCCCACTTCCCCTTTTCCACCACACACCACTCTCACCCACCCCATTTCTCCTCTTCCACCACACAGCACTCATCCACCTCATTTCCCCTCTTCCACCACAATCCACTCTCACCCACCCCATTTCCCCTCTTCCACCACACTCCACTCTCATCCACCCCACTTCCTCTCTTCCACCACACAGCACTCTCACCAACCCCATTTCTCCTCTTCCACCACACAGCACTCATCCACCTCATTTCCCCTCTTCCACCACAATCCACTCTCACCCACCCCATTTCCCCTCTTCCACCACACTCCACTCTCATCCACCCCACTTCCTCTCTTCCACCACACAGCACTCTCACCATCCCCATTTCTCCTCTTCCACCACACAGCACTCATCCACCTCATTTCCCCTCTTCCACCACACTCCACACTCATCCACCCCACTTCCCCCTCTTCCACCACACTCCACTCTCACCCACCCCATTTCCCCTCTTCCACCACACTCCACTCTCATCCACCCTGTCCCCTCTTCCACCATACTCCACTGTCACCCACCCCACTTCCCTCTCTTCCACCACACAGCACTCTCATCCGCCCCATTTCCCTCTCTTCCACAACACTCCACTCTCATCCACCCCACTTCCACTCTTCCACCACACTCCACTCTCATCCACCCCACTTACCCTCTTCCACCCCACTCCACTCTCACCCACCCCACTTCCCCTCTTCCACCACACAGCACTCTCACCCACCCCACTTCCCCTCTTCCACCACACAGCACTCTCACCCACCCCACTTCCTTCTCTTCCACCACACTCTGCTCTCACCCACCCCACTTCCCCCTCTTCCACCACACAGCACTCTCACCCACCCCACTTCCCCCTCTTCCACCACACAGCACTCTCATCCACCCCACTTCCCCTTTTCCACCACACACCACTCTCACCCACCCCATTTCTCCTCTTCCACCACACAGCACTCATCCACCTCATTTCCCCTCTTCCACCACAATCCACTCTCATCCACCCCACTTCCTCTCTTCCACCACACAGCACTCTCATCCACCCCACTTCCCCTTTTCCACCACACACCACTCTCACCCACCCCATTTCTCCTCTTCCACCACACAGCACTCATCCACCTCATTTCCACTCTTCCACCACAATCCACTCTCACCCACCCCATTTCCCCTCTTCCACCACACTCCACTCTCATCCACCCCACTTCCTCTCTTCCACCACACAGCACTCTCACCCACCCCATTTCTCCTCTTCCACCACACAGCACTCATCCACCTCATTTCCCCTCTTCCACCACACTCCACACTCATCCACCCCACTTCCCCCTCTTCCACCACACTCCACTCTCACCCACCCCATTTCCCCTCTTCCACCACACTCCACTCTCATCCACCCCATCCCCTCTTCCACCATACTCCACTGTCACCCACCCCACTTCCCTCTCTTCCACCACACAGCACTCTCATCCGCCCCATTTCCCTCTCTTCCACAACACTCCACTCTCATCCACCCCACTTCCACTCTTCCACCACACTCCACTCTCATCCACCCCACTTACCCTCTTCCACCACACTCCACTCTCACCCACCCCACTTCCCCTCTTCCACCACACAGCACTCTCACCCACCCCACTTCCCCTCTTCCACCACGCAGCACTCTCACCCACCCCACTTCCTTCTCTTCCACCACACTCTGCTCTCACCCACCCCACTTCCCCCTCTTCCATCACACAGCACTCTCACCCACCCCACTTCCCCCTCTTCCACCACACAGCACTCTCACCCACCCCACTTCCCCCTCTTCCACCACACTCCACTCTCACCCACCCCACTTCCCCCTCTTCCACCACACAGCACTCTCACCCACCCCACTTCCCCCTCTTCCACCAAACAGCACAGTCATCCACCCCACTTCCCCCTCTTCCACCACACAGCACTCTCACCCACCCCACTTCCCCCTCTTCCACCACACAGCTCTCTCACCCACCCCACTTCCCCCTTTTCCACCACACAGCACTCTCACCCACCCCACTTCCCCTTTTCCACCACAATCCACTCTCACCCACCCCATTTCCCCTCTTCCACCACACTCCACTCTCATCCACCCCACATCCTCTCTTCCACCACACAACACTCTCACCCACCCCATTTCTCCTCTTCCACCACACAGCACTCATCCACCCCATTTCCCCTCTTCCACCACACTCCACACTCATCCACCCCACTTCCCCTCTTCCACCACACTCCACACTCATCCACCCCATTTCCCCTCTTCCACCACACTCCACACTCATCCACCCCATTTCCCCATTTCGACCACACTCCACTCTTATCCACCCCACTTCCCCCTCTTCCACCACACTCCACTCTCATCCACCCCACGTTCCCCTCTTCCACCACACTCCACTCCCCCCCACCCGACTTCCCCCTCTTCCACCACACTCCACTCTGATCCACTCCACTGCCCCATCCCACCCACCCCTCTCCTCCACCCCACTCCCCCTCCTCCACCACACAAGCCAACAACTCTCATCCACCCCTCTACTTACTCCTCCAATTCACTCCCCTTCCTCCACCCATCTCCTCCCTCCTCTACCTCACTCCACCTCCACCACCCCACTCTCCTCCCATTTTACTACTTCATCCCACACTATCCCCCTCAGCCCCCCCCCCCCCCCGCCCCCCACCTCCAACCCACTCCTCAACACACACAACCCTCCTCCACTCACCCCCTCCCTCCTCCACCCCACTCCTCTCCACCACCGAACTCCACCCTCCTCTATCTCACTCCTCCACCCCACAATATACTTTTTTTTTTTCAATCCTCCACCACCCTAGACCTCCACCCCACTCCACTCCTGTTCTATCCCATCCTTCCTTCTCAACCCAACAGCTCGCTCCTCCAGCCCACGCCATTTACCCCCCCCCCCCCCCCCACTCATCCACCAACTCCCCCTCCACTCCACTCCCCCCGTCCTCAATCCCACTTAATCACCCCACTCTTCCCTTCTTCATCCCATTCCCTCCCCCTCCACTCCACTCTCCTCCATCGCCACCCCAATCCACATCCTCTCTCTCAAACCACCCCACTCCCCCTCCACCAGCTCATCCACCCCACTCTACCACCCCACTCCCCCTCTTCCACCCCCACTCCCCTTTCTTCCACCCCACCTCACCACCTCCACTCACTGCTCCCTCCTCCACATGTCTCCTCCCTCCTCCCCCAGACTCCACAGCAACCCACTCCCCCTCCTCCAGCCTGGGTACCCCTCTCCCACCCCACTGGCAATCCTGCAACCACTCCTCCACCCTCCACCACACTCGTTCATTCTCTATCCCAGTCTTTCACACTCCACCCTTCCACCACCCCACTTCTCCCTCCTCCACCGCACCACCCTCCTCCACCTCCACTCCACTCCTCTTTCTTCATCCCCACTCCTCTCACCCACCCTGCTCATTCCTCCTCCACCCCTACCCCCCCCCCCCCTTTCCACCCCACTCCTCTGTCCTCCAGCCAACTCCACTTTCCTACACCCATTCTACCCTCCACCACTCAACTCCCCCTCCCCTTTCCTCCATTCCACTCTTCTCTCTCCTCCAACCGACAGCTCCTCCCACCCCATTCAACCACCTTACTCCATCTCCTCCACCCCACTCTACCATCCCACTCCCCCTCCTCTGCCCCACTCCTCTCTCCTCCAATTCTTTCCTCCTCCACTCCTCCACCCTACATCTCATTCCACCCAGTACCCTACACCTCCACTCCACTTTCTTCCATCCCATTCCTTTCTCCTCCACCCCACTGCCCCTCCTCCACCCAGTACCCTACACCTCCACCCACTCCATCCTCCTCCACCCCACTCTACCACCTCACTCCTTTCTCTGCCCCTCTCCTTACTCATACACCCCACTCTCTCTCTTCCAACCTACTCCCCCTCCTCCACCCCACGCCCTAAATTTCTTCTGGAAAACATGAGAGTCAGCACACTCACATGCCTACCTGTATTTACATGTATGGAAGTTGTGTGTGTGTGTGTGTGTGTGTGTGTGTGTGTGTGTGTGTGTGTGTGTGTGTGTGTGTGTGTGTGTGTGTGTGTGTGTGTGTGTGTGTGTGTGCTTTGTGTGCATTTTGAGAACGCTTATGCATACTTAAACTGTATATAAAGATGCATCTACTCACATGTTCCAATGCATAACAGATGTTGGATGAGGAAAATGGGCCAGTCAAGGATGAGTGCATGTGTTTGCACGTGCGCAAGCAAATAAGATGCATGCAGCTATTGAAAGTAAATGCTTTGCTTCACTACTGGTTATGACTGAATTAAGGTTATATATCAATGTTAATAATTATTCATAATTTCAATTCATCATAACGTACAGCATTTTTGTCATTTGAACAGGTGGCACCCTGCAGAATCATTGCAGCTGGCATTGTACTCTTCACAGTGTTGCAGTGACACTTGGGTTACTGGAGTCAGACATTGATTCTGATGATGCAGGACCATGATGGTGCTGGGTTGGGAGCTGGTGATGCTGGGGACAGGCCAGGACAAATGGCTGATGAAACAATCATGGAAAAATATCAGTGTTGGCAAGGTCAGTTGTTGTTTTGTGGGAGTGAAGGGGGTGGGGGGCGTTTTTCCTATATCATTTCTATGTGCTAAAATAAAAATAAAAAAGTTACCAGTGTGTTCTTTATTGAGTGTGCCATACCATACACTTTTTTTTCATCGATTTTGTTTTTGTTTTGGGGGAAGGGTGGCAGGAAGGGGTGCCGTTGATATGTCTTTACTTTTTTTCTTTTTTGTGTGTGCTGAAATAGCACAATCAAGAATGTTCAGCAAGCACTTACCTTATATTCATTTATTCAGTAACTTATGAGATGTTTCAAGCAGACAGCACATATGCACCTTCGGATAATCAATGTGAATGTATTTGCACAGTAGTGTTCACAGGTGCATGCATGTATTTTCACTGGAAGGTGTACAAATAATCTGTGATGTAGTGTAATAATGTTGTCAGATGTGTGTGTGTTTGTGTGTGTGGGTGTGTAAGAGGATAGGGGCTGCTGTGCGTCTGTCTGTAAACTAGATGCTGAAGGACAGAGAACAGACAGGAGACCAATAACAGGTATTGAAAGATACACAGACACAGACATGTGTAAAGACAATCAGAATTTTTTTCAGGCAGGACACTTAAGCGTGAAACATATAACAGGTATCAAAAGATACACAGATATGCTGTGTGAAGCCAATCAATTTTTTTTATTTTTAACAAAAGACATGGCAAGAAATTCTTTCAGACAAAACACTTTAGCGTGAAATATACAACATGTATCAAAAGATACAGACAAGTTGTGTGAAACCAATCAAATTTATTTATTCACAAAAGGCATGGCAAGAAATTCTTTCAGACAAAACACGTTAGCGTGAAACATACAACAGGTATCAAAAGATACACAGATGAAGATAAGTTGTGTGAAATCAATCAGATTTATTTATTCGCAAAAGACATGGGCTGGTCATAAATCACAATGCAACCCACCTAAAAAAAGAAAAGAAAAGAAAAGATTATCATGACATGATACACCACATGATTTCTTATTTCGAAGTTCCTTTACATATCTTATTCTGAAAGTGTAACACATTACCTTTTTATTCAATAGCAGAATTTCAGTTTTGATGTCACATAAATGGATTTTATTGTGGAAAATGGTTTTATGTGGTGTCTGTTCAGATGCTTTTATTCTGTGTTTTACAACTTTCTCATCATGACCGATGTCAATTTCTTCACTTAGAAAATATAGTATCACTACATTCATAGTCACTAAGTTCAATGTTTTATCATTTTACTTCAAATTTGATGTATATGGAAAACAAAGTAAACAAACAAAACACACACACAACTTTCTCGGTTTTTGTGTGTTGCTGTAAGACTTGCAATGACAAACCAGTAATAGGCCATTGCATAGATTTTCCAGCAACCAGTTTTATTCTTTAAGTGGTAAAAAAACCAATGATATTGTGATGCAAAAACAACAAGAACAGAAAACCATAGTGAATCAATGAATGATTATATTTTCTTCACATTAAAAAAACACCAACAACACATCACCACATACACAGCTGTCGGTGTCTTCTCGATTTCCTTTGTAGTTTGAAAAAAGCAAACAAGCAAAACACACTTTTCAATTTTCTTAATAATAATAAAGATAAATCCCACAACATGCTCAGTCATCACTGACTTCTACATTTCCACTGCACTAATTTTTTTTTTTTTTTCAAATCTCATCACAGTGAGGTGTGTTGCTCTAAAATCTGCAGTGGTGTACCTGTGATAGGCCATTACATTGACTTGCCAGTACCACAACCGGTTTCTATATAGTAAGCAGCACTGACTTTAACTTGTGTACCTTGTGAATGGAGAGTGTTACCACTCATTTGTTAATCATTTGATGTCCTGGCATAATTGTTTACTAATTTGAAGTTGAAAAACCACCGAGGTAACCATGTGTTCGTTCTGTATTGTCCATGTATTATGTGTGGCTTGTTCAGGGTTAAAGAGGCTATGCCAGTCTTGAATACATGCTAATTTGTGTTTGCACATTTCTTCTGACTTTGCTGCTGTGTGCACATGTCAAATGATCAGTATAAGTTAAGGCCCGGTGCTTCATTTTTCAAGGAAGTGTCTGGGTTAGTTCCAATGTACCTTTTTGTTTACCTGTGTGTTAGCTGAATTGGTAGCGTGAGCAGCACTGATTTGAAATTGTGTACCTTGTGAATGGAGAGGTACCTCTCTTTACTATTGGTTTCTTTTGCGTTTATTATTACTGTTGTTGCTTTTTTAGAATAAAAAGTCAAAATACTGTGACAGAAAAATAGCTCAGTGGGTTCTCTCTGCTGGTGTTCTTGGCCGCTGCTGGTGTTTTTGGGGGGTAACCCTGCTGGTGTTCATGGGGGTACTCCTGCTCATTTACAACGAGCCTGTGATTGCACGACTTAGTTTCCATGTGGATTAATAAAGTGTTTTTGATTGATTGATTGATTAGTGTTCTTGGGGATGCCCCTGCTGGTGTTCTTCAGTTCTTGGGGATGCCCATGCTGGTGTTCTTGGGGTACCCCTTCTGGTGTTCTTGGGGATGCCGTCGCTGGTGTTCTTGGGGATGCCGTCGCTGGTGTTCTTGGGGATGCCGTCTCTGGTGTTCTTGGCCCCTGATGGTTTTCTGGGGGATACCACTCTGGTGGTGGCCTTGCTGATGCCTCTTGAGATGCCCCTGGTGATCCCTCTGGTGGTGACCCCTCTGGTGGTGACCCCTGGTGCTGCCCCCTGGTGTTGCCCTTGTTGATGACCCTGCTTCTGGCAGTGCTGTCCCTGAGGACATGGAAATTGACATAATAATCACTTCCACTGCCGCCACCACCCATCATTACCACTACTACCACCCACTGCCATTAACACCAAGTCTCCCAACCATCACTCATCACCACTGCTGCCACCACTATCTACTGCTATCACTCACAACTAGCACCACCACCACTGCTCAGCACCAAACACTGCCACTGGTACTCACCACTACTGTTCACCACCACTACTCACCCTCACCACCAGCTCTTGTTAGGGTTGATCCCATATGCAGGAAGTATAAGCCATACGCTTTACCTGTGGACACTATCAAAGGCCTTCTCGAAATCTGTTATATGCCAATACCAACATAGTTTTCTTTTTGAAGCTGAGATCAGATCTTAAATGAGGCAATGTGCTGCTTGATAGTTTGGCACACTTGTTCATTTGTGACTGGAAGGCTCACGGTGGTACTGCTTTCAATACTGACTGTGCCTACATGATCTTCAAACCAGTCAGTCATAGATAAATTTCACTAATTTCTAGTTTGGGTACAAAGACTGATTTTAAAAGCAATCCCTCACCTCAAGGCGACCGTGGCCCCATGTTCTGGTCTTCTCCTCGCGTTGACCTCGGTGCTGGTCTCCGTCGACCGAAGTGATGATCTCTGATGACCTAGGTGCTGATCTCCGTCGACCATGGTGCTGATCTCCGATGACCTTGGTGCTGGTCTGCGTCGAACTTGGTGCTGGTCTCCGATGACCTTGGTGCTGGTCTGCGTCGAACTTGGTGATGATCTCCAATGACCTCGGTGCTGGTCTCCGTCGACCTAGGTGATGATCTCCGATGACCTAGGTGCTGATCTCCGTCGACCATAGTGCTGATCTCCGATGACGTTGGTGCTGTTCTCCGTCGACCTTGGTGCTGGTCTCCGATGACCTTGGTGCTGGTCTCCGATGACCTTGGTGCTGGTCTCCATCGGCCGGTGCTGATGTCCCCCTGGCGTGTAAGTTTTGATACGTAATTATTATTGTCACTATTCCTTTGTTTTTTTCATACTTTTTACTTAATTTCTGTGCATATCTGCTTACTTATTTTCTTCGTCTATTTTAATTTGAATTTTATTTTCACTGCATTTTGTTTGTATACAAACATCGTTATTTTTTATTTGTTTATTTTCTTTTTGTTTATTTATTTACTCATTAATTCAATTATGTATCCATTTATTTGTTTATGCATATCTTTTAATTTTTTCTCAAGGCCTGACTACACACGTTTGGTTACGCTGCTGGTCAAGCATCTGCTTAGCAGATTTGTTAGCAAAGACTGATTTTAAAAGCAATCGCTCACCTCAAGGCCACCGTGGCCCCATGTTCTGGTTTCCTCCTCGCGTTGACCTCGGTGCTGGTCTCCATCGACCTAGGTGCTGATCTGCGATGACCTAGGTGCTGATCTCCGTCTTCCATGGTGCTGGTCTCCGATGACCTCAGTGCTGGTCTCTGTCGACCTAGGTGATGATCTCCGATGACCTAGGTGCTGATCTCCATCGACCATGGTGCTGGTCTCCGTCGACCTTGGTGCTGGTCTCCGATGAACTTGGTGCTGTTCTCCGTCGACCTTGGTGCTGGTTTCCGATGAACTTGGTGCTGTTCTCCGTCGACCTTGGTGCTGGTTTCTGATGAACTTGGTGCTGTTCTCCGTCCACTTTGGTGCTGGTCTCCGATGACCTTGGTGCTGGTCTCCGTCGACCGGTGCTGATGTCCCCCCTGGCGTGGAAGTTTTGATACGTAATTATTATTGTCACTATTCCTTTGTTTTTTTCATACTTTTTCATATTTAATTTCTGTATATATCTGCTTACTTATTTTCTTCATCTATTTGAATTTGAATTTTATTTTCATTGCATTTTGTTTGTATACATATTTCCTTATTTTTTATTTGTTTATTTATTTACTCATTAAATCAATTATGTATCCATTTATTTGTTTATGCACATTTCTTTTAATTTTTCCTGAAAGCCTGACTAAGCAAGTTTGGTTACGCTTCTGGTCAAACTTCTGCTTTGCAGATTTCGTGCAGCGTATATGGATTTGTCTGAACACAGCGACGACATGGAGTAACTGAACGGAACTGAACTGTTTTCAGCACAAAACCGTGTTCGTTCTTTCCTACTTTCCATATGAAACTCGTGTCAAAGCTCTTGATAGGGTTGATCCCATATGCAGGAAGTATAAGCCATAAGCTTTACATATGGACACTATCAAAGGCCTTCTCGAAATCTGTTATATGCTAATACCAACATAGTTTTCTTTTCATAGCTGAGATCAGATCTTAAATGAGGCAATGTGCTGCTTGATGGTTTGGCACACTTGTTCATTTGTGACTGGAAGGCTCACGGTGGTATTGCCTTCAATACTGACTGTGCCTACATGATCTTCACCAGTCAGTCATAGCGAATTTCACTAATTTCTAGTTTGGGTACAAAGTCTGATTTTAAAAGCAATCCCTCACCTCAAGGCGACCGTGGCCCCATGTTCTGGTCTCCTCCTCGCGTTGACCTCGGTGCTGGTCTCCGTCGACCTAGGTGCTGTTCTCCGTCGACCATGGTGCTGATCTCCGATGACCTTGGTGCTGGTCTGCATCGACCATGGTGCTGTTCTCCGTCGACCTTGGTGCTGGTCTGCGTCGAACTTGGTGCTGGTCTCCGATGACCTTGGTGCTGGTCTCCGTCGACCGGTGCCGATGTCCCCCTGGCGTGGAAGTTTTAATACGTAATTATTATTGTCACTATTCCTTTGAGGGTTTTTTCATACTTTTTATTTAATTTCTGTATATATCTGCTTACTTATTTTCTTCATCTATTTTAATTTTAATTTCACTGCATTTTGTTTGTATACAATCTTTTTTATTTTTTATTTGTTTATTTTCAATTTGTTTATTTATTTACTCATTAATTCAATTATGTATCCATTTATTTGTTTATGCATATCTTTTAATTCTTCCTCAAGGCCTGACTAAGCACGTTTGGTTACGCTGCTCGTCAAGCATCTGCTTAGCAGATTTGTTGCAGCATATATGGATTTGTCTGAACACAGCGACGACTCGGATTAACTGATCGGAATTGAACTGTTTTCGAACCGTGTTCGTTCTTTCCTACTTTCCATATGGAACTAGTGTAAAAGCTCTCGACAAGGTTGATTCCATATGCAGGAAGTATAAGCCATACGCTTTACCTGTGGACACTATCAAAGGCCTTCTCGAAATCTGTTATATGCCAATACCAACATAGTTTTCTTTTCATAGCTGAGATCAGATCTTAAATGAGCCAATGTGTTGCTTGATAGTTTGGCACACTTGTTCATTTGTGACTGGAAGGCTCAGAGTGGTATTGCCTTCAATACTGACTGTGCCTACATGATCTTCACCAGTAAGTCATAGCGAAATTTCACTAATTTCTAGTTTGAGTACAAAGTCTGATTTTAAAAGCAATCCCTCACCTCAAGGCGACCGTGGCCCCATGTTCTGGTCTCCTCCTCGCGTTGACTTCGGTGCTGGTCTCCGTCGACCTAGGTGATGATCTCCGTCGACCTAGGTGCTTGTCTCCGACGACCTTGGTGCTGGTCTCTGACGACCTAGGTGCTGGTCTCTGACGACCATGGTGCTGGTCTCTGACGACCTAGGTGCTGGTCTCTGACGACCATGGTGCTGGTCTCTGACGACCTTGGTGCTGGTCTGCGTTGACTGGTGCTGATGTCCCCCTGGCGTGGAAGTTTTGATACGTAAGAATGTGTGCGAGTGTGTGTGTAGGGGGGCAGGGGGGGTTGGGAGGTAGGGGTAATCTGGGAAATGGGGACTGCGTGTTTATGTATCGGTGCTCATGTCTTTTTATATGTGGTGTTGGGCCTGTGCACTTTTGTTTATGATTTCATCTCTGTGAAACTGCATGTTTGTTGCATATCTGTTGTATGTATGTATGTGTGTGTGTGAGTATGTGTCCGTGTCTGTGTCTATGTTTACATATATTTCGTTATTTATTTATTATTGTCACTATTTTTCAAGTTTGTATTTTTTAGTTTAATTCTTATCTGTGTAACTTGCATATCTGCTGTGTGGTGCAGCGTATATGGATTTGTCTGAACACAGTGACGCTTCAATACTGACTGTGCCAACATGATCTTCGAACCAGTCAGTCATAGCTATATTTCACTAATTTCTAGTGTGGGTACGAAGTTTGATTTTAAAAGCAATCCCTCACCTCAAGGCGACCGTGGCCCCATGTTCTGGTCTCCTCCTCGCGTTGACCTCTTCGCTGGTCTCCGTCGACCTAGGTGATGATCTGCGATGACCTAGGTGCTGATCTCCGTCGACCTAGGTGATGATCTGCGATGACCTAGGTGCTCATCTCCGTCGACCATGGTCCTGATCTCCGATGACCTTGGGGGTGGTCTGCGTCGAACTTGGTGCTGTTCTCCGTCGACCTTGGTGCTGGTCTCTGATGACCTAGGTGCTGATCTCCGTCGACCATGGTGCTGGTCTCCGATGACCTTGGTGCTGCTCTCCGTCGACCGGTGCTGATGTCACCCTGGCATGGAAGTTTTGATACGTAATTATTATTGTCACTATTCCTTTGTTTTTTTTCATACTTTTTATTTAATTTCTGTATATATCTGCTTACTTATTTTCCTCATCTATTTGAATTTGAATTTTATTTTCATTGCATTTTGTTTGTATACATATTTCCTTATTTTTTATTTGTTTATTTATTTACTCATTAAATCAATTATGTATCCATTTATTCGTTTATGCACATTTCTTTTAATTTTTCCTCAAGGCCTGACTAAGCAAGTTTGGTTACGCTGCTGGTCAAACTTCTGCTTTGCAGATTTGGTGCAGCGTATATGGATTTGTCTGAACACAGTGACACCTCGGAGTAACTTAACGGAATTGAACTGTTTTCAGCACGAAACTGTGTTCGAAACTGTGTTCGCTCCATCCTACTTTCCATATGAAACTGGTGTCAAAGCTCTTGATAGGGTTGATCCCATATGGAGGAAGTATAAGCCATACGCTTTACATGTGGACACTATCAAAGGCCTTCTCGAAATCTGTTATATGCTAATACCAACACAGTTTTCTTTTCGTAGCTGAGATCAGATCTTAAATGAGGCAATGTGCAGCTTGATGGTTTGGCACACTTGTTCATTTGTGACTGGAAGGCTCACGGTGGTATTGCCTTCGATGCTGACTGTGCCTACATGATCTTCACCAGTCAATCATAGCGGAATTTCACTAATTTCTAGTTTGGGTACAAAGTCTGATTTTAAAAGCAATCCCTCACCTCAAGGCGACCGTGGCCCCATGTTCTGGTCTCCTCCTCGCGTTGACCTCGGTGCTCGTCAACGTCGACCTAGGTGATGATCTCCGATGACCTAGGTGCTGATCGCCGTCGACCATGGTGCTGACCTCCGATGACCTTGGTGCTGGTCTGCGTCGAACTTGGTGCTGGTCTCCGATGACCTTGGTGATGGTCTGCGTCGAACTTGGTGCTGTTCTCTGTCGACCTTTGTGCTTCTCCGATGACCTTGGTGCTGGTCTCCGATGACCTTGGTGCTGGTCTCCGTCGACCTTGATGCTGGTCTCCGATGACCTAGGTGATGATCTCCGATGAACTTGGTGCTGTTCTCCGTTTACCTTGGTGCAGGTCTCCGATGACCTTGGTGCTGGTGTCCGATGACCTTGGTGCTGGTCTCCGATGAACTTGGTGCTGGTGTCCGATGACCTTGGTGCTGGTGTCCGAGGACCTTGGTGCTGGTCTCCGAGGACCTTGGTGCTGGTCTCTGATGAACTTGGTGCTGGTCTCCGTCGACCTTGGTGCTGGTCTCTGATGAACTGGGTGCTGTTCTCCATCGACCTTCATCCTGGTCTCAGATGAACTTGGTGCTGGTCTTCGATGAACTTGGTGCTGGTCTCCGTCGACCTTGGTGCTGGTCTCTGATGACCTTGGTGTTGGTCTCCGATGAACTTGGTGCTGTTCTCCGTCGACCTTGGTGCTGGTCTCCGATGAACTTGGTGCTGTTCTCCGTCGACCTTCCTGCTGGTCTCCGATGACCTTGGTGCTGGTCTCAGATGACCTTGGTGCTGGTCTGCGTCGAATTTGGTTTGGTGCTGGTCTCCGTCGACCTTGCTGCTGGTCTCCGATGACCTAGGTGATGATCTCCGTCGACCTTGGTGCTGGTCTCTGATGACCTTGGTGCTGGTCTCCGATGAACTTGGTGCTGTTCTCCGTCGACCTTGGTGCTGGTCTCCGTCGACCATGGTGCTGGTCTCCGTCGACCTTCGTGCTGGTCTGCGATGACCTTGGTGCTGGTCTCCAATGACCTTCGTGCTGGTCTCCGTCGACCTTGGTGCTGGTCTCTGATAACCTTGGTGCTGGTCTCCGATGACCTCGGTGCTGGTCTCCGTCGACCTAGGTGATGATCTCCAATGACCTAGGTGCTGATATCCATTGACCATGGTGCTGATCTCTGATGACTTTCGTGCTGGTCTGCGTCGAACTTGGTGCTGGTCTCCGATGACCTTGGTGCTGGTCTGCGTCGAACTTGGTGCTGTTGTCTGTCGACCTTGGTGCTAGTCTCCGATGACCTTCGTCCTGGTCTCCGATGACCTTGGTGCTGGTCTCCGATGAACTTGGTGCTGGTCTCCGTCGACCTTGGTGCTTTTCTCCGATGAACTTGGTGCTGGTCTCCGATTAACTTGGTGCTGTTCTCCGGCGACCTTCGTGCTGGTCTCCGATGACCTCGGAGCTGGTCTCCGTCGACCTAGGTGATGATCTCCGATGACCTAGGTACCGATCTCCGTCGACCTCGGTGCTGGTCTGCATCGACCTAGGTGATGATCTCCGATGACCTAGGTGCTGATCTCCGTCGACCTTGGTGCTGGTCACTGATGACCTTGGTGCTGGTCTCCGATGAACTTGGTGCTGTTCTCCGTCGACCTTCGTGCTGGTCTCCGATGACCTTCGTGCTGGTCTCCGATGACCTTGGTGCTTGTCTCTGATGACCCTGGTGCTGGTCTCCGTCGACCTTGGTGCTGGTGACCTTGGTGCTGGTCTCCGTCGACCTTGGTGCTGGTCTCCGATGAACTTGGTGCTGTTCTCCGTCGACCTTGGTGCTGGTCTCCAATGACCTCGGTGCTGGTCTCCGTCGACCTAGGTGATGATCTCCTATGACCTTGGTGCTGGTCTGCGTTGAACTTGGTGCTGGTCTGCGTTGAACTTGGTGCTGTTCTCTGTCGACCTTGATGCTGGTCTCCGATGACCTTGGTGCTGGTCTCCGTCGACCTTGGTGCTGGTCTCTGATGACCTAGGTGATCATCTCCGTCGACCTTGGTGCTGGTCTCTGATGACCTTCGTGCTCGTCTCCGATTAACTTGGTGCTGGTCTCTGATGAACTTGGTGCTGTTCTCCGTCGACCTACGTGCTGGTCTCTGATGACCTTGCTGCTGGTCTCCGTCGACCTTGGTGCTAGTCTCCGACAATCTTGGTGCTGGTCTCCGATGAACTTGGTGCTCTTCTCCGTCGACCTTGGTGCTGTTCTCCGTCGACCTTGGTGCTGTTCTCTGTCGACCTTGGTGCTGGTCTCCGATGACCTTCGTGCTCGTCTCCGTCGACCTTGGTGCTCGTCTCTGATGACCTTGGTGTTGGGCTCCGATGAACTTGTGCTGTTCTCCGTCGACCTTCGTGCTGGTCTCTGATGACCTCGGTGCTGGTCTCCGATGACCTTGGTGCTGGTCTCCGTCGACCGTGGTGCTGTTCTCGATCACCTAGGTGCTGATCTCCGTCGACCTTGGTGCTGATCTCTGATGACCTTAGTGCTGGTCTCCGATGAACTTGGTGCTGTTCTCCGTCAACCTTGGTGCTGGTCTCTGATGATCTTGGTGCTGTTCTCCGTCAACATACGTGCTGGTCTGCGTCGACCTTCGTGCTGGTCTCCGATGACCTAGGTGATGATCTCCGTCGACCTTGGTGCTGGTCTGTGACGTCCTTGGTGCTGGTCTCCGATGAACTTGGTGCTGTTCTCCGTCGACCTTGGTGCTGGTCTCCGATGAACGTGGTGCTGTTCTCCGTCGACCTTCGTGCTGGTCTCCGTCGACCTTGGTGCTGTTCTCCGTCGACCTTCGTGCTGGTCTCCGTCGACCTTGGTGCTGGTCTCTGATGAACGTGGTGCTGTTCTCTGTCGACCTTCGTGCTGGTCTCCGATGACCTTGGTGCTGGTCTCCGATGAACTTGGTGCTGTTCTCCGTCGACCTTGGAGCTGGTCACTGATGACCTTGGTGTTGGTCTCCGATGACCTTGGTGCTGTTCTCCGCCGACCTTGGTGCTGGTCTCTGATGAACTTGGTGCTGTTCTCTGTCGACCTTGGTGCTGGTCTCCGATGACCTCGGTGCTGGTGTCCGTCGACCTAAGTGATGATCTCCGATGACCTAGGTGATGATCTCCATGGACTATGGTGCTGATCTCCGATGAGCTTGGTGCTGGTCTGTGTCGAACTTGGTGCTGGTCTCCGATGACCTTGCTGCTGGTCTACATCGAACTTGGTGCTGTTCTGTCGCCCTTGGTGCTGGTCTCTGTCGACCTTGGTCCTGGTCTCCTGGTTGATGGTCGACGCAGAGCAGAACCCGCAGACAGGCACCACGGTCTGCGTCGACCGAGGTGCCGCTCTGCGTCGACCGTGGTGCTGCTCTGCGTCGACGGTCGATGGTCGACGCAGAGCAGAACCTGCAGACAGGCACCACGGTCTGCGTCGACCGTGGTGCCGCTCTGCGTCGACCGTGGTGCCGCTCTGCGTCGCCCGTGGTGCCGGTCTGCGTCGCCCGTGGTGCCGCTCTGCGTCGACCGTGGTGCCGCTCTGCGTCACCCGTGGTGCTGCTCTGTGTCGACGGTCAATGGTCGACGCAGAGCAGAACCCGCAGACAGGCACCACGGTCTGCGTCGACCGTGGTGCCGGTCTGCGTCGACCGTGGTGCTGCTCCGCGTCGACCGTGGTGCTGCTCTGCGTCGACGGTCGATGGTCGACGCAGAGCAGAACCCGCAGACAGGCACCACGGTCTGCGTCGACCGTGGTGCCGGACTGCGTCGCCCGTGGTGCCGGTCTGCGTCGCCCGTGGTGCCGGTCTGCGTCGCCCGTGGTGCCGCTCTGCGTCGCCCGTGGTGCCGGTCTGCGTCGCCCGTGGTGCCGCTCTGCGTCGCCCGTGGTGCCGGTCTGCGTCGCCCGTGGTGCCGCTCTGCGTCGCCCGTGGTGCCGGTCTGCGTCGACGGTCGATGGTCGACGCAGAGCAGAACCCGCAGACAGGCACCACGGTCTGCGTCGCCCGTGGTGCCGGTCTGCGTCGACCATGGTGCTTCTCTGCGTCGACCGTGGTGCTGCTCTGCGTCGACGGTCGATGGTCGACGCAGAGCAGAACCCACAGACAGGCACCACGGTCTGCGTCGACCGTGGTGCCGGTCTGCGTCGCCCGTGGTGCCGCTCTGCGTCGCCCGTGGTGCAGGTCTGCGTCGCCCGTGGTGCCGCACTGCGTCGCCCGTGGTGCCGCTCTGCTTCGACCGTGGTGCCGGTCTGCGTCGCCCGTGGTGCCGCTCTGCGTCGCCCGTGGTGCCGCTCTGCGTCGCCCGTGGTGCCGGTCTGCGTCGCCCGTGGTGCCGCTCTGCGTCGCCCGTGGTGCCGCACTGCGTCGCCCGTGGTGCCGGTCTGCGTCGCCCGTGGTGCCGCTCTGCGTAGCCCGTGGTGCCGCTCTGCGTCGACCGTGGTGCCGGTCTGCGTCGCCCGTGGTGCCGGTCTGCGTCGCCCGTGGTGCCGCTCTGCGTCGCCCGTGGTGCCGCACTGCGTCGCCCGTGGTGCCGGTCTGCGTCGCCCGTGGTGCCGCTCTGCGTCGCCCGTGGTGCCGCACTGCGTCGCCCGTGGTGCCGGTCTGCGTCGCCCGTGGTGCCGCTCTGCGTCGCCCGTGGTGCCGGTCTGCGTCGCCCGTGGTGCCGGTCTGCGTCGACGGTCGATGGTCGACGCAGAGCAGAACCCGCAGACAGGCACCACGGTCTGCATCGCCCGTGGTGCCGGTCTGCGTCGACCGTGGTGCTGCTCTGCGTCTACCGTGGTGCTGCTCTGCGTCGACGGTCGATGGTCGACGCAGAGCAGAACCCGCAGACAGGCATCACGGTCTGCGTCGCCCGTGGTGCCGCTCTGCGTCGCCCGTGGTGCCGGTCTGCGTCGCCCGTGGTGCCGCTCTGCGTCGCCCGTGGTGCCGCTCTGCGTCGCCCGTGGTGCCGGTCTGCGTCGACGGTCGATGGTCGACGCAGAGCAGAACCCGCAGACAGGCACCACGGTCTGCGTCGCCCGTGGTGCCGGTCTGCGTCGACCATGGTGCTTCTCTGCGTCGACCGTGGTGCTGCTCTGCGTCGACGGTCGATGGTCGACGCAGAGCAGAACCCACAGACAGGCACCACGGTCTGCGTCGACCGTGGTGCCGGTCTGCGTCGCCCGTGGTGCCGCTCTGCGTCGCCCGTGGTGCAGGTCTGCGTCGCCCGTGGTGCCGCACTGCGTCGCCCGTGGTGCCGCTCTGCGTCGACCGTGGTGCCGGTCTGCGTCGCCCGTGGTGCCGCTCTGCGTCGCCCGTGGTGCCGGTCTGCGTCGCCCGTGGTGCCGCTCTGCGTCGCCCGTGGTGCCGCTCTGCGTCGCCCGTGGTGCCGCACTGCGTCGCCCGTGGTGACGGTCGATGGTCGACGCAGAGCAGAACCCGCAGACAGGCACCACGGTCTGCGTCGCCCGTGGTGCCGGTCTGCGTCGCCCGTGGTGCCGGTCTGCGTCGCCCGTGGTGCCGCTCTGCGTCGCCCGTGGTGCCGCTCTGCGTCGCCCGTGGTGCCGGTCTGCGTCGCCCGTGGTGCCGGTCTGCGTCGCCCGTGGTGCGGGTCTGCGTCGCCCGTGGTGCGGGTCTGCGTCGCCCGTGGTGCCGGTCTGCGTCGCCCGTGGTGCCGCTCTGCGTCGCCCGTGGTGCCGCTCTGCGTCGCCAGTGGTGCCGGTCTGCGTCGCCCGTGGTGCCGGTCTGCGTCGACAGTGGTGCCGGTCTGCGTCGCCCGTGGTGCCGGTCTGCGTCGCCCGTGGTGCCGGTCTGCGTCGCCCGTGGTGCCGGTCTGCGTCGCCCGTGGTGCCGGTCTGCGTCGCCCGTGGTGCCGGTCTGCGACGACAGTGGTGCCGGTCTGCGTCGCCCGTGGTGCCGGTCTGCGTCGCCCGTGGTGCCGGTCTGCGTCGCCCGTGGTGCCGGTCTGCGTCGCCCGTGGTGCCGGTCTGCGTCGACGGTGGTGCCGGTCTGCGTCGCCCGTGGTGCCGGTCTGCGTCGCCCGTGGTGCCGCTCTGCGTCGCCCGTGGTGCCGCTCTGCGTCGCCCGTGGTGCCGCTCTGCGTCGCCCGTGGTGCCGCTCTGCGTCGCCCGTGGTGCCGGTCTGCGTCGCCCGTGGTGCCGTACTGCGTAGCCCGTGGTGCCGGTCTGCGTCGACCGTGGTGCCGGTCTGCGTAGCCCGTGGTGCCGGTCTGCGTCGCCCGTGGTGCCGGTCTGCGTCGCCCGTGGTGCCGGTCTGCGTCGACGGTGGTGCCGGTCTGCGTCGCCCGTGGTGCCGGTCTGCGTCGCCCGTGGTGCCGGTCTGCGTCGCCCGTGGTGCCGGTCTGCGTCGCCCGTGGTGCCGCTCTGCGTCGACAGTGGTGCCGCTCTGCGTCGACAGTGGTGCCGCTCTGCGTCGCCCGTGGTGCCGGTCTGCGTCGCCCGTGGTGCCGGTCTGCGTCGCCCGTGGTGCCGGTCTGCGTCGCCCGTGGTGCGGGTCTGCGTCGCCCGGGGTGCGGGTCTGCGTCGCCCGGGGTGCGGGTCTGCGTCGCCCGTGGTGCCGCTCTGCGTCGCCCGTGGTGCCGCTCTGCGTCGCCCGTGGTGCCGCTCTGCGTCGCCCGTGGTGCCGGTCTGCGTCGCCCGTGGTGCCGCTCTGCGTCGCCCGTGGTGCCGCTCTGCGTCGCCCGTGGTGCCGCTCTGCGTCGCCCGTGGTGCCGGTCTGCGTCGCCCGTGGTGCCGCTCTGCGTCGCCCGTGGTGCCGGTCTGCGTCGCCCGTGGTGCCGGTCTGCGTCGCCCGTGGTGCGGGTCTGCGTCGCCCGTGGTGGCGCTCTGCGTCGCCCGTGGTGCCGGACTGCGTCGCCCGTGGTGCCGGTCTGCGTCGACCGTGGTGCCGGTCTGCGTCGCCCGTGGTGCCGGTCTGCGTCGCCCGTGGTGCCGGTCTGCGTCGCCCGTGGTGCCGGTCTGCGTCGACCGTGGTGCCGCTCTGCGTAGCCCGTGGTGCCGCTCTGCGTCGCCCGTGGTGCCGGTCTGCGTCGCCCGTGGTGCCGGTCTGCGTCGCCCGTGGTGCCGGTCTGCGTCGACGGTGGTGCCGGTCTGCGTCGCCCGTGGTGCCGGTCTGCGTCGCCCGTGGTGCCGGTCTGCGTCGCCCGTGGTGCCGGTCTGCGTCGCCCGTGGTGCCGGTCTGCGTCGCCCGTGGTGCCGCTCTGCGTCGCCAGTGGTGCCGGTCTGCGTCGCCCGTGGTGCCGGTCTGCGTCGCCCGTGGTGCCGGTCTGCGTCGCCCGTGGTGCCGGTCTGCGTCGCCCGTGGTGCCGGTCTGCGTCGCCCGTGGTGCGGGTCTGCGTCGCCCGTGGTGCCGCTCTGCGTCGCCCGTGGTGCCGGTCTGCGTCGCCCGTGGTGCCGCTCTGCGTCGCCCGTGGTGCCGCTCTGCGTCGCCCGTGGTGCCGGTCTGCGTCGCCCGTGGTGCCGGTCTGCGTCGCCCGTGGTGCCGGTCTGCGTCGACAGTGGTGCCGGTCTGCGTCGCCCGTGGTGCGGGTCTGCGTCGCCCGTGGTGCGGGTCTGCGTCGCCCGTGGTGGCGCTCTGCGTCGCCCGTGGTGCCGGACTGCGTCGCCCGTGGTGCCGGTCTGCGTCGACCGTGGTGCCGCTCTGCGTAGCCCGTGGTGCCGCTCTGCGTCGCCCGTGGTGCCGGTCTGCGTCGCCCGTGGTGCCGGTCTGCGTCGCCCGTGGTGCCGGTCTGCGTCGACGGTGGTGCCGGTCTGCGTCGCCCGTGGTGCCGGTCTGCGTCGCCCGTGGTGCCGGTCTGCGTCGCCCGTGGTGCCGGTCTGCGTCGGCCGTGGTGCCGGTCTGCGTCGCCCGTGGTGCCGGTCTGCGTCGCCCGTGGTGCCGCTCTGCGTCGACAGTGGTGCCGGTCTGCGTCGCCCGTGGTGCCGCTCTGCGTCGCCCGTGGTGCCGGTCTGCGTCGCCCGTGGTGCCGCTCTGCGTCGCCCGTGGTGCCGGTCTGCGTCGCCCGTGGTGCCGGTCTGCGTCGCCCGTGGTGCCGGTCTGCGTCGCCCGTGGTGCGGGTCTGCGTCGCCCGTGGTGCGGGTCTGCGTCGCCCGTGGTGCCGGTCTGCGTCGACAGTGGTGCCGCTCTGCGTCGACAGTGGTGCCGGTCTGCGTCGCCCGTGGTGCCGGTCTGCGTCGCCCGTGGTGCCGGTCTGCGTCGCCCGTGGTGCCGGTCTGCGTCGCCCGTGGTGCCGCTCTGCGTCGACAGTGGTGCCGGTCTGCGTAGCCCGTGGTGCCGCTCTGCGTCGCCCGTGGTGCCGGTCTGCGTCGACAGTGGTGCCGGTCTGCGTCGCCCGTGGTGCCGGTCTGCGTCGCCCGTGGTGCCGCTCTGCGTCGCCCGTGGAGCCGCTCTGCGTCGACAGTGGTGCCGCTCTGCGTCGCCCGTGGTGCCGGTCTGCGTCGCCCGTGGTGCCGCTCTGCGTCGCCCGTGGTGCCGCTCTGCGTCGCCCGTGGAGCCGCTCTGCGTCGCCCGTGGAGCCGCTCTGCGTCGACAGTGGTGCCGGTCTGCGTCGCCCGTGGTGCCGGTCTGCGTCGACAGTGGTGCCGGTCTGCGTCGACAGTGGTGCCGGTCTGCGTCGACCGTGGTGCCGGTCTGCGTCGCCCGTGGTGCCGGTCTGCGTCACCCGTGGTGCCGGACTGCGTAGCCCGTGGTGCCGCTCTGCGTAGCCCGTGGTGCCGCTCTGCGTCGCCCGTGGTGCCGGTCTGCGTCGACAGTGGTGCCGGTCTGCGTCGACCGTGGTGCCGGTCTGCGTCGACCGTGGTGCCGGTCTGCGTCGCCCGTGGTGCCGCTCTGCGTCGCCCGTGGTGCCGCTCTGCGTCGCCCGTGGTGCCGGTCTGCGTCGCCCGTGGTGCCGGTCTGCGTCGACGGTGGTGCCGGTCTGCGTCGCCCGTGGTGCCGGTCTGCGTCGCCCGTGGTGCCGGTCTGCGTCGGCCGTGGTGCCGGTCTGCGTCGGCCGTGGTGCCGGTCTGCGTCGCCCGTGGTGCCGCTCTGCGTCGCCCGTGGTGCCGGTCTGCGTCGCCCGTGGTGCCGGTCTGCGTCGCCCGTGGTGCCGGTCTGCGTCGCCCGTGGTGCCGCTCTGCGTCGCCCGTGGTGCCGGTCTCCGTCGCCCGTGGTGCCGGTCTGCGTCGACCGTGGTGCCGGTCTGCGTCGCCCGTGGTGCCGCTCTGCGTCGCCCGTGGTGCCGATCTGCGTCGCCCGTGGTGCCGGTCTGCGTCGACAGTGGTGCCGGTCTGCGTCGACAGTGGTGCCGCTCTGCGTCGCCCGTGGTGCCGGTCTGCGTCGCCCGTGGTGCCGGTCTGCGTAGCCCGTGGTGCCGGTCTGCGTAGCCCGTGGTGCCGCTCTGCGTCGACAGTGGTGCCGGTCTGCGTAGCCCGTGGTGCCGCTCTGCGTCGCCCGTGGTGCCGGTCTGCGTCGACAGTGGTGCCGGTCTGCGTAGCCCGTGGTGCCGGTCTGCGTCGACAGTGGTGCCGGTCTGCGTCGACCGTGGTGCCGGTCTGCGTCGCCCGTGGTGCCGCTCTGCGTCGCCCGTGGTGCCGCTCTGCGTCGACAGTGGTGCCGGTCTGCGTCGCCCGTGGTGCCGGTCTGCGTCGCCCGTGGTGCCGCTCTGCGTCGCCCGTGGTGCCGCACTGCGTCGCCCGTGGTGCCGCACTGCGTCGCCCGTGGTGCCGCTCTGCGTCGCCCGTGGTGCCGCACTGCGTCGCCCGTGGTGCCGGTCTGCGTCGCCCGTGGTGCCGGTCTGCGTCGACGGTCGATGGTCGACGCAGAGCAGAACCCGCAGACAGGCACCACGGTCTGCATCGCCCGTGGTGCCGGTCTGCGTCGACCGTGGTGCTGCTCTGCGTCGACCGTGGTGCTGCTCTGCGTCGACGGTCGATGGTCGACGCAGAGCAGAACCCGCAGACAGGCACCACGGTCTGCGTCGACCGTTGTGCCGGTCTGCGTCGACCGTGGTGCCGCTCTGCGTCGCCCGTGGTGCCGCTCTGCGTCGCCCGTGGTGCCGCTCTGCGTCGCCCGTGGTGCCGCTCTGCGTCGCCCGTGGTGCCGGTCTGCGTCGCCCGTGGTGCCGGTCTGCGTCGCCCGTGGTGCCGCTCTGCGTCGCCCGTGGTGCCGCTCTGCGTCGCCCGTGGTGCCGCACTGCGTCGCCCGTGGTGCCGCTCTGCGTCGCCCGTGGTGCCGCACTGCGTCGCCCGTGGTGCCGGTCTGCGTCGCCCGTGGTGCCGGTCTGCGTCGACGGTCGATGGTCGACGCAGAGCAGAACCCGCAGACAGGCACCACGGTCTGCGTCGCCCGTGGTGCCGGTCTGCGTCGCCCGTGGTGCCGGTCTGCGTCGCCCGTGGTGCCGGTCTGCGTCGCCCGTGGTGCGGGTCTGCGTCGCCCGTGGTGCCGGTCTGCGTCGCCCGTGGTGCCGGTCTGCGTCGCCCGTGGTGCCGGTCTGCGTCGCCCGTGGTGCCGGTCTGCGTCGCCCGTGGTGCCGGTCTGCGTCGCCCGTGGTGCCGCTCTGCGTCGACAGTGGTGCCGGTCTGCGTAGCCCGTGGTGCCGCTCTGCGTCGCCCGTGGTGCCGGTCTGCGTAGCCCGTGGTGCCGGTCTGCGTAGCCCGTGGTGCCGGTCTGCGTAGCCCGTGGTGCCGCTCTGCGTCGGCCGTGGTGCCGGTCTGCGTCGCCCGTGGTGCCGCTCTGCGTCGCCCGTGGTGCCGCTCTGCGTCGCCCGTGGTGCCGGTCTGCGTCGCCCGTGGTGCCGGTCTGCGTCGCCCGTGGTGCCGCACTGCGTCGCCCGTGGTGCCGCACTGCGTCGCCCGTGGTGCCGCTCTGCGTCGCCCGTGGTGCCGCACTGCGTCGCCCGTGGTGCCGGTCTGCGTCGCCCGTGGTGCCGGTCTGCGTCGACGGTCGATGGTCGACGCAGAGCAGAACCCGCAGACAGGCACCACGGTCTGCGTCGACCGTGGTGCTGCTCTGCGTCGACCGTGGTGCTGCTCTGCGTCGACGGTCGATGGTCGACGCAGAGCAGAACCCGCAGACAGGCACCACGGTCTGCGTCGACCGTGGTGCCGGTCTGCGTCGCCCGTGGTGCCGCTCTGCGTCGCCCGTGGTGCCGCTCTGCGTCGCCCGTGGTGCCGGTCTGCGTCGCCCGTGGTGCCGGTCTGCGTCGCCCGTGGTGCCGCTCTGCGTCGCCCGTGGTGCCGCTCTGCGTCGCCCGTGGTGCCGCACTGCGTCGCCCGTGGTGCCGCTCTGCGTCGCCCGTGGTGCCGCACTGCGTCGCCCGTGGTGCCGGTCTGCGTCGCCCGTGGTGCCGGTCTGCGTCGACGGTCGATGGTCGACGCAGAGCAGAACCCGCAGACAGGCACCACGGTCTGCATCGCCCGTGGTGCCGGTCTGCGTCGACCGTGGTGCTGCTCTGCGTCGACCGTGGTGCTGCTCTGCGTCGACGGTCGATGGTCGACGCAGAGCAGAACCCGCAGACAGGCACCACGGTCTGCGTCGACCGTGGTGCCGCTCTGCGTCGCCCGTGGTGCCGGTCTGCGTCGCCCGTGGTGCCGGTCTGCGTCGCCCGTGGTGCCGGTCTGCGTCGCCCGTGGTGCCGCACTGCGTCGCCCGTGGTGCCGCTCTGCGTCGCCCGTGGTGCCGCTCTGCGTCGCCCGTGGTGCCGGTCTGCGTCGCCCGTGGTGCCGCTCTGCGTCGACCGTGGTGCCGGTCTGCGTCGCCCGTGGTGCCGGTCTGCGTCGCCCGTGGTGCCGGTCTGCGTCGCCCGTGGTGCCGCTCTGCGTCGCCCGTGGTGCCGCTCTGCGTCGCCGTCGACAGTGGTTCCGCTCTGCGTCGCCCGTGGTGCCGGTCTGCGTCGCCCGTGGTGCCGGTCTGCGTCGCCCGTGGTGCCGCTCTGCGTCGACGGTCGATGGTCGACGCAGAGCAGAACCCACAGACAGGCACCACGGTCTGCGTCGACCGTGGTGCCGGTCTGCGTCGACCATGGTGCTGCTCTGCGTCGACCGTGGTGCTGCTCTGCGTCGACGGTCGATGGTCGACGCAGAGCAGAACCCGCAGACAGGCACCACGGTCTGCGTCGACCGTGGTGCCGGACTGCGTCGACCGTGGTGCCGGACTGCTTCGACCGTGGTGCCGCTCTGCGTCGCCCGTGGTGCCGGTCTGCGTCGCCCGTGGTGCCGCTCTGCGTCGCCCGTGGTGCCGCACAGCGTCGCCCGTGGTGCCGCTCTGCGTCGCCCGTGGTGCCGCTCTGCGTCGCCCGTGGTGCCGCTCTGCGTCGACCGTGGTGCCGGTCTGCGTCGACCGTGGTGCCGCTCTGCGTCGCCCGTGGTGCCGGACTGCTTCGACCGTGGTGCCGCTCTGCGTCGCCCGTGGTGCCGGTCTGCGTCGCCCGTGGTGCCGGTCTGCGTCGCCCGTGGTGCCGCACAGCGTCGCCCGTGGTGCCGCTCTGCGTCGCCCGTGGTGCCGCTCTGCGTCGCCCGTGGTGCCGCTCTGCGTCGCCCGTGGTGCCGCTCTGCGTCGCCCGTGGTGCCGCTCTGCGTCGACCGTGGTGCCGGTCTGCGTCGACCGTGGTGCCGCTCTGCGTCGCCCGTGGTGCCGCTCTGCGTCGACCGTGGTGCCGGTCTGCGTCGACCGTGGTGCCGGTCTGCGTCGCCCGTGGTGCCGGTCTGCGTCGACACTGGTGCCGGTCTGCGTAGCCCGTGGTGCCGGTCTGCGTCGGCCGTGGTGCCGCTCTGCGTCGCCGTCGGCAGTGGTGCCGCTCTGCGTCGCCCGTGGTGCCGGTCTGCGTCGCCCGTGGTGCCGGTCTGCGTCGCCCGTGGTGCCGCTCTGCGTCGACGGTCGATGGTCGACGCAGAGCAGAACCCGCAGACAGGCACCACGGTCTGCGTCGACCGTGGTGCCGGTCTGCGTCGACCATGGTGCTGCTCTGCGTCGCCCGTGGTGCCGCTCTGCATCGACGGTCGATGGTCGACGCAGAGCAGAACCCGCAGACAGGCACCACGGTCTGCGTCGACCGTGGTGCCGGTCTGCGTCGACCGTGGTGCCGGACTGCGTCGACCATGGTGCCGCTCTGCGTCGCCCGTGGTGCCGCTCTGCGTCGACCGTGGTGCCGCACTGCGTCGCCCGTTGTGCCGGTCTGCGTCGACCGTGGTGCCGGTCTGCGTCGACCGTGGTGCCGGTCTGCGTCGCCCGTGGTGCCGGTCTGCGATGACCTTGGTGCTGGTCTCATGACCTTGGTGCTGGTCTCCGTCGACCTTGATGCTGGTCTCCGATGACCTCGGTGCTGGTCTCCGTCGACCAAGGTGATGATCTCCGATGACCTAGGTGCTGATCTCCATCGACCATGGTGCTGATCTCCGATGAGCTTGGTGCTGGTCTGCGTCGAACTTGGTGCTGTTCTCCAATGACCTTGCTGGTGCTCTGCGTCGAGCTTGGTCCTGTTCTGCGTCGAGCTTGGTCCTGGTCTCCGTCGACCTTCGTGCTGGTCTCCGATGACCTTCGTGCTGGTCTCCGATGACCTTCGTGCTGGTCTCCGATGACCTTGGTGCTGGTATCCGAAGACCTAGGTGATGATCTCCATCGACCTTGGTGCTGGTCTCTGATGACCTTGGTGCTGTTCTCCGTCGACCTTGGTGCTGTTCTCCGTCGACCTTGGTGCTGTTCTCCGTCGACCTTGGTACAGGTCTCCGAAGACCTTGGTGCTGGTCTCCGTCGACCTAGGTGATGATCTCCGATTACCTACGTGCTGATCTCCATGGACCATGGTGCTGATCTCCGATGACCTTCGTGCTGGTCTGCGTCAAACTTGGTGCTGGTTTCCGATGACCTTGGTGCTGGTCTACATCGAACTTGCTGCTGTTCTGTCGACCTTGGTGCTGGTCTCCGATGACCTTGGTGCTGGTGTCCGATGACCTTGGTGCGGGTCTCCGATGACCTTGGTGCGGGTCTCCGATGACCTTGGTGCGGGTCTCCGATGACCTAGGTGATGATCTCCGATGACCTAGGTGATGATCTCCATCGACCTTGGTGCTGGTCTGCGATGAACTTGGTAGTGTTCTACGTCGACCTTGGTGCTGGTCTGCGATGACCTCGGTGCACGTCTCCGTCGACCTTGGTGCTGGTCTCTGATGACCTTGGTGCTGGTCTCCGATGAACTAGGTGCTGGTCTCCGTCGACCTTGCTGCTGGACTCCGATGAACTTGTTCCTGGTCTCTGTCGACCTTAGTGCTGGTCTCCGATGACCTCGGTGCTGGTCTCCGTCGACCTAGGTGATGAACTCCGATGACCTAGGTGCTGATCTCCATCGACCATGGTGCTGATCTCCGATGACCTTGGTGCTGGTCTGCGTCGATCTTGGTGCTCGTCTCTGATGACCTTGGTGCTGGCCTGCATCGAACTTGGTGCTGGTCTCCGATGAACTTGGTGCTGTTCTCGTCGACCTTGGAGCTGGTCTCTGATGAACTTGGTGCTGTTCTCCGTCGACCTTCGTGCTGGTCTCCGAAGTCCTTGGTGCTGGTCTCCGATGACCTTGGTGCTGGTCTCCGTCGACATTGGTTCTGGTCTCTGATGACCTTCGTGATGGACTCCGATGAACTTGGTGCTGGTCTGTGTCGAACTTGGTGCTGTTCTCTGTCGACCTTGGTGCTGGTCTCCGATGACCTTGGTGCTGGTCTCCGTCGACATTGGTTCTGGTCTCTGATGACCTTCGTGATGGACTCCGATGAACTTGGTGCTGGTCTGCGTCGAACTTGGTGGTGTTCTCTGTCGACCTTGGTGCTGGTCTCCGATGACCTTGGTGCTGGTCTCCGTCGACCTTGGTGCTGGTCTCCGATGACCTAGGTGATGATCTCTGTCGACCTTGGTGCTGTTCTCTGTCGACCTTGGTTCTGGTCTCCGATGACCTTGGTGCTGGTCTCCGTCGACCTTGGTGCTGGTCTCTGATGACCTTGGTGCTGCTCTGTGATGAACTTGGTGCTGTTCTCCGTCGACCTTGGTGCTGGTCTCCGTCGAACTTGGTGCTGTTCTTTGTCGACCTTCGTGCTGGTCTCCGATGACACTGGTGCTGGTCTCCGATGACCTTAATGCTGGTCTTCGTCGAACTTGGTGCTGGCCTCTGATGACCTTGGTGCTGGTCTCCGATGAATTTGGTGCTGTTCTCCGTCGACCTTGGTGCTGGTCTCTGAAGAACTTGGTGCTGTTCTTCGTCGACCGTCGTGCTGGTCTCCAATGACCTCGGTGCTTGTGTCTGTCGACCTAGGTGATGATCTCCGATGTCCTACGTGCTGATCTTCATCGACCATGGTGCTCATATCCGATGACCTTGGTGTTGGTCTGCGTCGAACTTGGTGCTGGTCTCTGATGACCTTTGTGCTGGTCTGCATCGAACCTGGTGGTGTTCTCTCTCGACCTTGGTACTGGTCTCCGATGACCTTGGTGCTGGTCTCCGATGAACTTGGTGCTGTTCTCCGTCAACCTTGGTACTGGTCTCCGATGACCACGGTGCTGGTCTTCAACGACCTAGGTGATGATCTCCATCGACCATGGTGCTGATCTCCGATGACCTAGGTGATGATCTCCGTCGACCTTGGTGCTGGTCTCTGATGACCTTGGTGCTGGTCTCCGATGAACTTGGTGCTGTTCTCCATCGACCTTGGTGCTGGTCTCCGATGAACTTGGTCCTGTTCTCCGACAACCTTTGTGCTGGTCTCCGATGACCTTGGTGCTGGTCTCCGATGACCTTGGTCTTGGTCTCTGTCGACCTTGGTGCTGATCTCTGACGATCTTGGTGCTTGTCTCCGATGAACTTGGTGCTGTTCTGTCGACCTTGGTGCTGGTCTCCGTCGACCTTGATACTGGTCTCTGATGACCTAGTTCATGATCTCCGTCGAACTTGGTGCTGGTCTCTGATGACCTTGGTGCTGGTCTCCGATGAACTTGGTGCTGTTCTCCGTCGACCTTCGTGCTGGTCTCTGATGTCCTTGGTGCTGGTCTCCGATGATCTTGGTGCAGGTGTCCGTCGACCTTGGTGCTGGTCTCTAATGACCTTGGTACTAGTCTCCGATGAACTTGGTGCTGTTCTCCGCCGACCTTGGTGCTGGTCTCCGATGACCTCGGTGCTGGTCTCCGTCGACCTAGGTGATGATCTCCTATGACCTAGGTGCTGATGTCCATCGACTATGGTGCTGATCTCCGATGACCTTGGTGCTGGTCTGCGTCGACCTTGGTGCTGGTCTCCGATGACCTTGGTGCTGGTCTCCGTCGAACTAGGTGATGATCTCCTATGACCTAGGTGCTGATGTCCATCAACTATGGTGCTGATCTCCGATGACCTTGGTGCTGGTCTGCGTCGAACTTGGTGCTAGTCTCCGATGACCTTGGTGCTGGTCTGCGTCGAACTTGGTGGTGTTCTCTGTCGACCTTGGTGCTGGTCTCCGATGACCTTGGTGCTGGTCTCCGTCGACCTTGATACTGGTCTCCGACTACCTAGTTCATGATCTCCGTCGAACTTGGTGCTGGTCTCTGATGACCTTGGTGCTGGTCTCCGATGAACTTGGTGCTGTTCTCCGTCGACCTTCGTGCTGTTCTCCGATGTCCTTGGTGTTGGTCTCCGATGACCTTGGTGCTGTCTCCGTCGACCTTGGTGCTGGTCTCCGATGAACTTGGTGCTGGTCTCCGTCGACCTTGCTGCTGGTCTACGATGAACTTGTCGCTGTTCTCCGTCGACCTTGGTTCTGGTCTCCGATGACCTCGGTGCTGGTCTCATTCGACGTAGGTGATGATCTCCGATGACCTAGGTGCTGATCTCCATCGACCATGGTGCTGATCTCCATCGACCATGGTGCTGATCTCCGATGGCCTTGGTGCTGGTCTGCGTCGAACTTGGTGCTGCTTTCCAATGACCTTGGTGCTGGTCTGTGTCGAACTTGGTGCTGTTCTGTCGACCTTGGTGCTGGTCTCCGATGACCTTGGTGCTGGTCTCCATCGAACTTGGTGCTAGTCTGCGTCGAACTTGGTGCTGGTCTCCGATGACCTTGGTGCTGGTCTCCAATGAACTTGGTGCTGTTCTCCGTCGACCTTGGTGCTGGTCTCCGATGAACTTGGTGCTGTTCTCCGTCGACCTTGGTGCTGGTCTCCGATGACCTCGGTGCTGGTCTCCTTCAACCTAGGTGATGATCTCCGATGACCTAGGTGCCGATATCCATCGACCATGGTGCTGATCTCGGATGACCTTGGTGCTGGTCTGTGTCGAACTTGGTGCTGATCTTGGATGACCTTGGTGCTGGTCTGCGTCGAACTTGGTGCTGTTCTCTGTCGACCTTGGTGCTGGTCTCAGATGACCTTGGTGCTGGTCTCAGATGATCTTGGTGCTGGTCTCCGTCGAACTTGGTACTGGTCTCCGTCGAACGTGGTGCTGGTCTCCGTCGACCTTGGTGCTGGTCTCCGATGAACTTGGTGCTGGTCTCCGATGAACTTGGTGCTGTTCTCCATCGACCTTGGTGCTGGTCTCCGATGAACTTGGTGCTGTTCTCCGTCGACCTTGGTGCTGGTCTCCGATGGCCTTGGTGCTGGTCTCCGTCGACCTAGGTGAAGATCTCCGATGACCTAGGTGCTGATATCCATCGACCAGGGTGCAGATCTCCGATGACCTTGGTGCTGGTCTCCAATGAACTTGGTGCTGTTCGCTGTCGACCTTGGTGCTGGTCTCTGATGAACTTGGTGCTGTTCTCCGTCGACCTTGGTGCTGGTCTCCGATGACCTCGGTGCTGGTCTCCTTCGACCTAGGTGATGATCTCCGATGACCTAGGTGCTGATATCCATCGACCATGGTGCTGATCTCGGATGACCTTGGTGCTGGTCTGCGTCGAACTTGGTGCTGTTCTCTGTCGACCTTGGTGCTGGTCTCCAATGATCTTGGTGCTGGTCTCCGTCGACCTTGGTGCTGGTCTCTGATGACCTTGGTGCTGGTCTCTGGTCATCGTCGACCGTGGTGCCGGTCTGCGTCGACCGTGGTGCCGCTCTGCGTCGACCGTGGTGCCGGTCTGCGTCGACCGTGGTGCTGCTCTGCGGTGCCGGTCTGCGTCGACCGTGGTGCTGCTGTGCGTCGACCGTGGTGCCGGTCTGCGTCGACCGTGTCGCTGGTCTACGTCGACAGTGGTGCCGGTCTGCTTCGACCGTGGTGCTGGTTTGCCTCGACCGTGGTGCTGGTTTGCCTCGACCGTGGTGCTGGTCTGCGTGGACCTCGGTGCTGCTCTTCGTCGACCGTCGTGCTGGTCTGCGTCGACCGTCGTGCTGGTCTGCGTCGACCTCGGTGCTGGTCTGCGTTGACCATGGTGCTGGTCTGCGTCGTCGACGGTGCTGGTCTGTGTCGACCGTGGTGCTGGTCTCCGATGACCTTGGTGCTGGTCTCCGATGACCTTGGTGCTGGTCTCCGTCGACCGGTGCCGATGTCCCCCTGGCGTGGAAGTTTTGATACGTAATTATTATTGTCACTATTCCTTTGAGGGTTTTTTTCATACTTTTTATTTAATTTCTGTATATATCTGCTTACTTATTTTCTTTATCTATTTTAAATTTTATTTTCACTCCATTTTGTTTGTATACAAACTTTTTTCTTTTTCATTTGTTTATTTTCTATTTGTTTATTTATTTACTCATTAATTCAATCATGTGTCCATTTATTTGTTTATGCATATCTTTTAATTCTTCCTCAAGGCCTGACTAAGCACGTTTGGTTACGCTGCTGGTCAAGCATCTGCTTAGCAGATTTGTCGCAGCATATATGGATTTGTCTGAACACAGCGACGACTCGGAGTAACTGAACGGAATTGAACTGTTTTCGAACCGTGTTCGTTCTTTCCTACTTTCCATATGGAACTGGTGTAAAAGCTCTCGACAAGGTTGATTCCTCATGCAGGAAGTATAAGCCATACGCATTACCTGTGGACACTATCAAAGGCCTTCTCGAAATCTGGTATATGCCAATACCAACATTGTTTTCTTTTTGTAGCTGAGATCAGATCTTAAATGAGCCAATGTGTTGCTTGATGGTTTGGCACAGTTGTTCATTTGTGACTGGAAGGCTCACGGTGGTATTGCCTTCAATACTGACTGTGCCTACATGATCTTCACCAGTCAGTCATCGCGAATTTCACTAATTTTTAGTTTGGGTACAAAGTCTGATTTTAAAAGCAATCCCTCACCTCAAGGCGACCGTGGCCCCCATGTTCTGGTCTCCTCCTTGCGTTGACCTCGGTGCTGGTCTCCTTCGACCTAGGTGATGATCTCCGATGACCTAGATGCTGATCTCTGATGACCTAGGTGCTGATCTCCGTCGACCATGGTGCTGATCTCCGATGACCTTGGTGCTGGTCTGCGTCGACCATGGTGCTGTTCTCCGTCGACCTTGGTGCTGGTCTTCGTCGAACTTGGTGCTGGTCTCCGATGACCTTGGTGCTGGTCTCCGTCGACCGGTGCCGATGTCCCCCTGTCGTGGAAGTTTTCATATGTAATTATTATTGTCACTATTCCTTTGAGGGTTTTTTTCATACTTTTTTATTTAATTTCTGTATATATCTGCTTACTTATTTTCTTCATCTATTTTAATTTTAATTTTATTTTCACTGCATTTTGTTTGTGTTCAAACTTTTTTATTTTTTATTTGTTTGTTTTCTATTTGTTTATTTATTTACTCATTAATTCAATTATGTATCCATTTATTTGTTTATGCATATCTTTTAATTCTTCCTCAAGGCCTGACTAAGCACGTTTGGTTACGCTGCTGGTCAAGCATCTGCTTAGCAGATTTGTCGCAGCATATATTGATTTGTCTGAACAGAGCGACGACTCGGAGTAACTGAACGGAATTGAACTGTTTTCGAACCGTGTTCGTTCTTTCCTACTTTCCATATGGAACTGGTGTAAAAGCTCTCGACAAGGTTGATTCCATATGCAGGAAGTATAAGCCATACGCTTTACCTGTGGACACTATCAAAGGCCTTCTCGAAATCTGGTATATGCCAATACCAACATTGTTTTCTTTTTGTAGCTGAGATCAGATCTTAAATGAGCCAATGTGTTGCTTGATGGTTTGGCACAGTTGTTCATTTGTGACTGGAAGGCTCACGGTGGTATTGCCTTCAATACTGACTGTGCCTACATGGTCTTCACCAGTCAGTCATAGCGAAATTTCACTAATTTCTAGCTGAGTACAAAGTCTGATTTTAAAAGCAATCCCTCACCTCAAGGCGACCGTGGCCCCATGTTCTGGTCTCCTCCTCGCGTTGACTTCGGTGCTGGTCTCCGTCGACCTAGGTGATGATCTCCATCGACCTAGGTGCTTGTGTCCGACGACCTTGGTGCTGGTCTCTGACGACCTAGGTGCTGGTCTCTGACGACCATGGTGCTGGTCTCTGACGACCTAGGTACTGGTCTCCGACGACCTTGGTGCTGGTTGCGTTGACAGGTGCTGATATCCCCTTGGCATGGAAGTTTTGATACGTAAGAATGTGTGCGAGTGTGGGTGTGGGTGTGGGGATTGGGAGGCAGAGGTAATCTGGGAAATGGGGAGTGTGCGTGCTTTTTTGTATCGGTGCTCGTGTGTTTTTAACTGTGGTGTTGACTTTTGTATATGATTTCATCTCCGTGAAACTGCATGTTTGTTGCATATCTGTTGTGTATATATATGTATGTGTGTGTGTGTGTGTGTGTGTGTGTGTTTGTGTGTGTGTCTGTGTGTGTATGTGAGTGTGTGTGCTTGTCTGTGCGTCTGAGTGTGTCTGTGTCTACATATTTCCTTATTTATTTATTATAGTTATTGTCACTATTTTTCAAGTTTGTATTTTTTAGTTTAATTCTTATCTGTGTAACTTGCATATCTGCTGTGTGGTGCAGCGTATATGGATTTGTCTGAACACAGCGACGCTTCAAAACTGACTGTGCCAACATGATCTTCAAACCAGTCAGTCATAGCTATATTTCACTAATTTCTAGTGTGGGTACAAAGTCTGATTTTAACAGCAATCCCTCACCTCAAGGCGACCGTGGCCACCATATTCTGGTCTCCTCCTCGCGATGACCTCGGTGCTGATCTCCGTCGACCTAGGTGATGATCTCTGATGACCTAGGTGCTGATCTCCGATGACCTTGGTGCTGGTCTCCGATGACCTTGGTGCTGGTCTGCGTCAAACTTGGTGCTGTTCTCTGATGACCTTGGTGCTGGTCTCTGATGACCTTGGTGCTGGTCTCTGATGACCTTGGTGCTGTTCTCCGTGAACGTTGGTGCTGGTCTCCGATGAACTTGGTGCTATTCTCCGTCGACCTTGGAGCTGGTCTCCGAT
Organism: Babylonia areolata; assembly: GCF_041734735.1. Classification (NCBI taxonomy): domain Eukaryota; kingdom Metazoa; phylum Mollusca; class Gastropoda; order Neogastropoda; family Buccinidae; genus Babylonia; species Babylonia areolata. The sequence goes on along the minus strand of NC_134884.1, from coordinate 29,281,740 downwards.
GACCTTGGTGCTGGTCTCCGTCGACCGGTGCCGATGTCCCCCCTGGCGTGGAAGTTTTGATACGTAATTATTATTGTCACTATTCCTTTGTTTTTTTCATACTTTTTCATATTTAATTTCTATATATATATGCTTACTTAGTACTGAGAGGGCCAAAAATGTGTAGAGCACCGGGTACAAACCATGCTTGATGACCATTGGGTTATGTAATGCCCAGCGGACCCCATCTCGAGTGTGGGCTGGCGAGCAAGCAGGCAGGCTTTGAAAAGGTGTAGATACAAATGTGTATCTGAAAACTGGATGTTTATACCACCCAGTCAGTCAGTGTAAAAGTCTACCAGGTGTTAAAACAACCACTGGTTATTTCAACGGACAGTCTACAAGCTTCAAAACAGATAAGTAATTTTCCTGTGATTTTGATCAATAATTTGTTATCACGTTATTGTTTAATCTTTGAACTATTAGTAAATTATTGAGAGGGCTCAAAACTCACACACACAATCACTTATCTTTGTGAGGACAAAGTGATATTTCTGTGTAATTGACTGATAATTTGTTCTCGCGTTGTTGTTTAATTATTGAATTATTAGTGAATCACAGAGAGGGCCAAAAATGTGTAGAGCACCGGGCGCAAACCACGCTTGATGACCATTGGGTCATGTAATGCCCAGCGGACCCCATCTCGAGTGTGGGCTGGCGAGCAAGCAGGCAGGCTTCGAAAAGGTGTAGATACAAATGTGTATCTGAAAACTGGATGTTAATACCACCCAGTCAGTCGGTGTAAAAGTCTACCAGGTGTTAAAACCACCACTGGTTATTTCAACGGACAGTCTACAAGCTTCAAAACAGATAAGTAATTTTCCTGTGATTTTGATCAATAATTTGTTATCACGTTATTGTTTAATCTTTGAACTATTAGTAAATTATTGAGAGGGCTCAAAACACACACACACAATCACTTATCTTTGTGAGGACAAAGTGATATTTCTGTGTAATTGACTGATAATTTGTTCTCGCGTTGTTGTTTAATTATTGAATTATTAGTGAATCACAGAGAGGGCCAAAAATGTGTAGAGCACCGGGTACAAACCACGCTTGATGACCATTGGGTTATGTAATGCCCAGAGGACCCCATCTCGAGTGTGGGCTGGCGAGCAAGCAGGCAGGCTTTGAAAAGGTGTAGATACAAATGTGTATCTGAAAACTGGATGTTTATACCACCCAGTCAGTCAGTGTAAAAGTCTACCAGGTGTTAAAACCACCACTGGTTATTTCAACGGACAGTCTACAAGCTTCAAAACAGATAAGTAATTTTCCTGTGATTTTGATCAATAATTTGTTATCACGTTATTGTTTAATCTTTGAACTATTAGTAAATTATTGAGAGGGCTCAAAACTCACACACACAATCACTTATCTTTGTGAGGACAAAGTGATATTTCTGTGTAATTGACTGATAATTTGTTCTCGCGTTGTTGTTTAATTATTGAATTATTAGTGAATCACAGAGAGGGCCAAAAATGTGTAGAGCACCGGGTGCAAACTACGCTTGATGACCATTGGGTCATGTAATGCCCAGCGGACCCCATCTCGAGTGTGGGCTGGCGAGCAAGCAGGCAGGCTTCGAAAAGGTGTAGATACAAATGTGTATCTGAAAACTGGATGTTAATACCACCCAGTCAGTCAGTGTAAAAGTCTACCAGGTGTTAAAACCACCACTGGTTATTTCAACGGACAGTCTACAAGCTTCAAAACAGATAAGTAATTTTCCTGTGATTTTGATCAATAATTTGTTATCACGTTATTGTTTAATCTTTGAACTATTAGTAAATTATTGAGAGGGCTCAAAACTCACACACACAATCACTTATCTTTGTGAGGACAAAGTGATATTTCTGTGTAATTGACTGATAATTTGTTCTCGCGTTGTTGTTTAATTATTGAATTATTAGTGAATCACAGAGAGGGCCAAAAATGTGTAGAGCACCGGGTACAAACCACGCTTGATGACCATTGGGTTATGTAATGCCCAGAGGACCCCATCTCGAGTGTGGGCTGGCGAGCAAGCAGGCAGGCTTCGAAAAGGTGTAGATACAAATGTGTATCTGAAAACTGGATGTTTATACCACCCAGTCAGTCAGTGTAAAAGTCTACCAGGTGTTAAAACCACCACTGGTTATTTCAACGGACAGTCTACAAGCTTCAAAACAGATAAGTAATTTTCCTGTGATTTTGATCAATAATTTGTTATCACGTTATTGTTTAATCTTTGAACTATTAGTAAATTATTGAGAGGGCTCAAAACTCACACACACAATCACTTATCTTTGTGAGGACAAAGTGATATTTCTGTGTAATTGACTGATAATTTGTTCTCGCGTTGTTGTTTAATTATTGAATTATTAGTGAATCACAGAGAGGGCCAAAAATGTGTAGAGCACCGGGCACAAACCACGCTTGATGACCATTGGGTCATGTAATGCCCATTGGACCCCATCTCGAGTGTGGGCTGGCGAGCAAGCAGGCAGGCTTTGAAAAGGTGTAGATACAAATGTGTATCTGAAAACTGGATGTTAATACCACCCAGTCAGTCAGTGTAAAAGTCTACCAGGTGTTAAAACCACCACTGGTTATTTCAACGGACAGTCTACAAGCTTCAAAACAGATAAGTAATTTTCCTGTGAGCTTCAAAACAGATAAGTAATTTTCCTGTGATTTTGATCAATAATTTGTTATCACGTTATTGTTTAATCTTTGAACTATAAGTAAATTATTGAGAGGGCTCAAAAGTCACACACACAATCACTTATCTTTGTGAGGACAAAGTGATATTTCTGTGTAATTGACTGATAATTTGTTCTCGCGTTGTTTAATTATTGAATTATTAGTGAATCACAGAGAGGGCCAAAAATGTGTAGAGCACCGGGTGCAAACTACGCTTGATGACCATTGGGTCATGTAATGCCCAGCGGACCCCATCTCGAGTGTGGGCTGGCGAGCAAGCAGGCAGGCTTCGAAAAGGTGTAGATACAAATGTGTATCTGAAAACTGGATGTTAATACCACCCAGTCAGTCAGTGTAAAAGTCTACCAGGTGTTAAAACCACCACTGGTTATTTCAACGGACAGTCTACAAGCTTCAAAACAGATAAGTAATTTTCCTGTGATTTTGATCAATAATTTGTTATCACGTTATTGTTTAATCTTTGAACTATTAGTAAATTATTGAGAGGGCTCAAAACTCACACACACAATCACTTATCTTTGTGAGGACAAAGTGATATTTCTGTGTAATTGACTGATAATTTGTTCTCGCGTTATTGTTTAATTATTGAATTATTAGTGAATCACAGAGAGGGCCAAAAATGTGTAGAGCACCGGGTACAAACCACGCTTGATGACCATTGGGTCATGTAATGCCCAGCGGACCCCATCTCGAGTGTGGGCTGGCGAGCAAGCAGGCAGGCTTCGAAAAGGTGTAGATACAAATGTGTATCTGAAAACTGGATGTTAATACCACCCAGTCAGTCAGTGTAAAAGTCTACCAGGTGTTAAAACCACCACTGGTTATTTCAACGGACAGTCTACAAGCTTCAAAACAGATAAGTAATTTTCCTGTGATTTTGATCAATAATTTGTTACCACGTTATTGTTTAATCTTTGAACTATTAGTAAATTATTGAGAGGGCTCAAAACACACACACACAATCACTTATCTTTGTGAGGACAAAGTGATATTTCTGTGTAATTGACTGATAATTTGTTCTCGTGTTGTTGTTCATTATTGAATTATTAGTGAATCACAGAGAGGGCCAAAAATGTGTAGAGCACCGGGTACAAACCACGCTTGATGACCATTGGGTCATGTAATGCCCAGCGGACCCCATCTCGAGTGTGGGCTGGCGAGCAAGCAGGCAGGCTTCGAAAAGGTGTAGATACAAATGTGTATCTGAAAACTGGATGTTAATACCACCCAGTCAGTTAGTGTAAAAGTCTACCAGGTGTTAAAACCACCACTGGTTATTTCAACGGACAGTCTACAAGCTTCAAAACAGATAAGTAATTTTCCTGTGATTTTGATCAATAATTTGTTATCACGTTATTGTTTAATCTTTGAACTATTAGTAAATTATTGAGAGGGCTCAAAACTCACACACACAATCACTTATCTTTGTGAGGACAAAGTGATATTTCTGTATAATTGACTGATAATTTGTTCTCGCGTTCTTGTTTAATTATTGAATTATTAGTGAATCACAGAGAGGGCCAAAAATGTGTAGAGCACCGGGCACAAACCACGCTTGATGACCATTGGGTTATGTAATGCCCAGAGGACCCCATCTCGAGTGTGGGCTGGCGAGAAAGCAGGCAGGCTTCGAAAAGGTGTAGATACAAATGTGTATCTGAAAACTGGATGTTAATACCACCCAGTCAGTCAGTGTAAAAGTCTACCAGGTGTTAAAACCACCACTGGTTATTTCAACGGACAGTCTACAAGCTTCAAAACAGATAAGTAATTTTCCTGTGATTTTGATCAATAATTTGTTATCACGTTATTGTTTAATCTTTGAACTATTAGTAAATTATTGAGAGGGCTCAAAACTCACACACACACTCACTTATCTTTGTGAGGACATACTGATATTTCTGTGTAATTGACTGATAATTTGTTCTCGCGTTGTTTAATTATTGAATTATTAGTGAATCACAGAGAGGGCCAAAAATGTGTAGAGCACCGGGTGCAAACTACGCTTGATGACCATTGGGTCATGTAATGCCCAGCGGACCCCATCTCGAGTGTGGGCTGGCGAGCAAGCAGGCAGGCTTCGAAAAGGTGTAGATACAAATGTGTATCTGAAAACTGGATGTTAATACCACCCAGTCAGTCAGTGTAAAAGTCTACCAGGTGTTAAAACCACCACTGGTTATTTCAACGGACAGTCTACAAGCTTCAAAACAGATAAGTAATTTTCCTGTGATTTTGATCAATAATTTGTTATCACGTTATTGTTTAATCTTTGAACTATTAGTAAATTATTGAGAGGGCTCAAAACTCACACACACAATCACTTATCTTTGTGAGGACAAAGTGATATTTCTGTGTAATTGACTGATAATTTGTTCTCGCGTTATTGTTTAATTATTGAATTATTAGTGAATCACAGAGAGGGCCAAAAATGTGTAGAGCACCGGGTACAAACCACGCTTGATGACCATTGGGTCATGTAATGCCCAGTGGACCCCATCTCGAGTGTGGGCTGGCGAGCAAGCAGGCAGGCTTCGAAAAGGTGTAGATACAAATGTGTATCTGAAAACTGGATGTTAATACCACCCAGTCAGTCAGTGTAAAAGTCTACCAGGTGTTAAAACCACCACTGGTTATTTCAACGGACAGTCTACAAGCTTCAAAACAGATAAGTAATTTTCCTGTGATTTTGATCAATAATTTGTTATCACGTTATTGTTTAATCTTTGAACTATTAGTAAATTATTGAGAGGGCTCAAAACTCACACACACAATCACTTATCTTTGTGAGGACAAAGTGATATTTCTGTATAATTGACTGATAATTTGTTCTCGCGTTCTTGTTTAATTATTGAATTATTAGTGAATCACAGAGAGGGCCAAAAATGTGTAGAGCACCGGGCACAAACCACGCGTGATGACCATTGGGTTATGTAATGCCCAGAGGACCCCATCTCGAGTGTGGGCTGGCGAGCAAGCAGGCAGGCTTCGAAAAGGTGTAGATACAAATGTGTATCTGAAAACTGGATGTTAATACCACCCAGTCAGTCAGTGTAAAAGTCTACCAGGTGTTAAAACCACCACTGGTTATTTCAACGGACAGTCTACAAGCTTCAAAACAGATAAGTAATTTTCCTGTGATTTTGATCAATAATTTGTTATCACGTTATTGTTTAATCTTTGAACTATTAGTAAATTATTGAGAGGGCTCAAAACTCACACACACAATCACTTATCTTTGTGAGGACAAAGTGATATTTCTGTGTAATTGACTGATAATTTGTTCTCGCGTTGTTGTTTAATTATTGAATTATTAGTGAATCACAGAGAGGGCCAAAAATGTGTAGAGCACCGGGTACAAACCACGCTTGATGACCATTGGGTTATGTAATGCCCAGCGGACCCCATCTCGAGTGTGGGCTGGCGAGCAAGCAGGCAGGCTTTGAAAAGGTGTAGATACAAATGTGTATCTGAAAACTGGATGTTTATACCACCCAGTCAGTCAGTGTAAAAGTCTACCAGGTGTTAAAACCACCACTGGTTATTTCAACGGACAGTCTACAAGCTTCAAAACAGATAAGTAATTTTCCTGTGATTTTGATCAATAATTTGTTATCACGTTATTGTTTAATCTTTGAACTATTAGTAAATTATTGAGAGGGCTCAAAACTCACACACACAATCACTTATCTTTGTGAGGACAAAGTGATATTTCTGTGTAATTGACTGATAATTTGTTCTCGCGTTGTTGTTTAATTATTGAATTATTAGTGAATCACAGAGAGGGCCAAAAATGTGTAGAGCACCGGGTGCAAACTACGCTTGATGACCATTGGGTCATGTAATGCCCAGCGGACCCCATCTCGAGTGTGGGCTGGCGAGCAAGCAGGCAGGCTTCGAAAAGGTGTAGATACAAATGTGTATCTGAAAACTGGATGTTAATACCACCCAGTCAGTCAGTGTAAAAGTCTACCAGGTGTTAAAACCACCACTGGTTATTTCAACGGACAGTCTACAAGCTTCAAAACAGATAAGTAATTTTCCTGTGAGCTTCAAAACAGATAAGTAATTTTCCTGTGATTTTGATCAATAATTTGTTATCACGTTATTGTTTAATCTTTGAACTATTAGTAAATTATTGAGAGGGCTCAAAAGTCACACACACAATCACTTATCTTTGTGAGGACAAAGTGATATTTCTGTGTAATTGACTGATAATTTGTTCTCGCGTTGTTTAATTATTGAATTATTAGTGAATCACAGAGAGGGCCAAAAATGTGTAGAGCACCGGGTGCAAACTACGCTTGATGACCATTGGGTCATGTAATGCCCAGCGGACCCCATCTCGAGTGTGGGCTGGCGAGCAAGCAGGCAGGCTTCGAAAAGGTGTAGATACAAATGTGTATCTGAAAACTGGATGTTAATACCACCCAGTCAGTCAGTGTAAAAGTCTACCAGGTGTTAAAACCACCACTGGTTATTTCAACGGACAGTCTACAAGCTTCAAAACAGATAAGTAATTTTCCTGTGATTTTGATCAATAATTTGTTATCACGTTATTGTTTAATCTTTGAACTATTAGTAAATTATTGAGAGGGCTCAAAACTCACACACACACTCACTTATCTTTGTGAGGACATACTGATATTTCTGTGTAATTGACTGATAATTTGTTCTCGCGTTGTTTAATTATTGAATTATTAGTGAATCACAGAGAGGGCCAAAAATGTGTAGAGCACCGGGTGCAAACTACGCTTGATGACCATTGGGTCATGTAATGCCCAGCGGACCCCATCTCGAGTGTGGGCTGGCGAGCAAGCAGGCAGGCTTCGAAAAGGTGTAGATACAAATGTGTATCTGAAAACTGGATGTTAATACCACCCAGTCAGTCAGTGTAAAAGTCTACCAGGTGTTAAAACCACCACTGGTTATTTCAACGGACAGTCTACAAGCTTCAAAACAGATAAGTAATTTTCCTGTGATTTTGATCAATAATTTGTTATCACGTTATTGTTTAATCTTTGAACTATTAGTAAATTATTGAGAGGGCTCAAAACTCACACACACAATCACTTATCTTTGTGAGGACAAAGTGATATTTCTGTGTAATTGACTGATAATTTGTTCTCGCGTTATTGTTTAATTATTGAATTATTAGTGAATCACAGAGAGGGCCAAAAATGTGTAGAGCACCGGGTACAAACCACGCTTGATGACCATTGGGTCATGTAATGCCCAGTGGACCCCATCTCGAGTGTGGGCTGGCGAGCAAGCAGGCAGGCTTCGAAAAGGTGTAGATACAAATGTGTATCTGAAAACTGGATGTTAATACCACCCAGTCAGTTAGTGTAAAAGTCTACCAGGTGTTAAAACCACCACTGGTTATTTCAACGGACAGTCTACAAGCTTCAAAACAGATAAGTAATTTTCCTGTGATTTTGATCAATAATTTGTTATCACGTTATTGTTTAATCTTTGAACTATTAGTAAATTATTGAGAGGGCTCAAAACTCACACACACAATCACTTATCTTTGTGAGGACAAAGTGATATTTCTGTATAATTGACTGATAATTTGTTCTCGCGTTCTTGTTTAATTATTGAATTATTAGTGAATCACAGAGAGGGCCAAAAATGTGTAGAGCACCGGGCACAAACCACGCGTGATGACCATTGGGTTATGTAATGCCCAGAGGACCCCATCTCGAGTGTGGGCTGGCGAGCAAGCAGGCAGGCTTCGAAAAGGTGTAGATACAAATGTGTATCTGAAAACTGGATGTTAATACCACCCAGTCAGTCAGTGTAAAAGTCTACCAGGTGTTAAAACCACCACTGGTTATTTCAACGGACAGTCTACAAGCTTCAAAACAGATAAGTAATTTTCCTGTGATTTTGATCAATAATTTGTTATCACGTTATTGTTTAATCTTTGAACTATTAGTAAATTATTGAGAGGGCTCAAAACTCACACACACAATCACTTATCTTTGTGAGGACAAAGTGATATTTCTGTGTAATTGACTGATAATTTGTTCTCGCGTTGTTGTTTAATTATTGAATTATTAGTGAATCACAGAGAGGGCCAAAAATGTGTAGAGCACCGGGTACAAACCACGCTTGATGACCATTGGGTTATGTAATGCCCAGCGGACCCCATCTCGAGTGTGGGCTGGCGAGCAAGCAGGCAGGCTTTGAAAAGGTGTAGATACAAATGTGTATCTGAAAACTGGATGTTTATACCACCCAGTCAGTCAGTGTAAAAGTCTACCAGGTGTTAAAACCACCACTGGTTATTTCAACGGACAGTCTACAAGCTTCAAAACAGATAAGTAATTTTCCTGTGATTTTGATCAATAATTTGTTATCACGTTATTGTTTAATCTTTGAACTATTAGTAAATTATTGAGAGGGCTCAAAACTCACACACACAATCACTTATCTTTGTGAGGACAAAGTGATATTTCTGTGTAATTGACTGATAATTTGTTCTCGCGTTGTTGTTTAATTATTGAATTATTAGTGAATCACAGAGAGGGCCAAAAATGTGTAGAGCACCGGGTGCAAACTACGCTTGATGACCATTGGGTCATGTAATGCCCAGCGGACCCCATCTCGAGTGTGGGCTGGCGAGCAAGCAGGCAGGCTTCGAAAAGGTGTAGATACAAATGTGTATCTGAAAACTGGATGTTAATACCACCCAGTCAGTCAGTGTAAAAGTCTACCAGGTGTTAAAACCACCACTGGTTATTTCAACGGACAGTCTACAAGCTTCAAAACAGATAAGTAATTTTCCTGTGAGCTTCAAAACAGATAAGTAATTTTCCTGTGATTTTGATCAATAATTTGTTATCACGTTATTGTTTAATCTTTGAACTATTAGTAAATTATTGAGAGGGCTCAAAAGTCACACACACAATCACTTATCTTTGTGAGGACAAAGTGATATTTCTGTGTAATTGACTGATAATTTGTTCTCGCGTTGTTTAATTATTGAATTATTAGTGAATCACAGAGAGGGCCAAAAATGTGTAGAGCACCGGGTGCAAACTACGCTTGATGACCATTGGGTCATGTAATGCCCAGCGGACCCCATCTCGAGTGTGGGCTGGCGAGCAAGCAGGCAGGCTTCGAAAAGGTGTAGATACAAATGTGTATCTGAAAACTGGATGTTAATACCACCCAGTCAGTCAGTGTAAAAGTCTACCAGGTGTTAAAACCACCACTGGTTATTTCAACGGACAGTCTACAAGCTTCAAAACAGATAAGTAATTTTCCTGTGATTTTGATCAATAATTTGTTATCACGTTATTGTTTAATCTTTGAACTATTAGTAAATTATTGAGAGGGCTCAAAACTCACACACACAATCACTTATCTTTGTGAGGACAAAGTGATATTTCTGTGTAATTGACTGATAATTTGTTCTCGCGTTATTGTTTAATTATTGAATTATTAGTGAATCACAGAGAGGGCCAAAAATGTGTAGAGCACCGGGTACAAACCACGCTTGATGACCATTGGGTCATGTAATGCCCAGCGGACCCCATCTCGAGTGTGGGCTGGCGAGCAAGCAGGCAGGCTTCGAAAAGGTGTAGATAGAAATGTGTATCTGAAAACTGGATGTTAATACCACCCAGTCAGTCAGTGTAAAAGTCTACCAGGTGTTAAAACCACCACTGGTTATTTCAACGGACAGTCTACAAGCTTCAAAACAGATAAGTAATTTTCCTGTGATTTTGATCAATAATTTGTTATCACGTTATTGTTTAATCTTTGAACTATTAGTAAATTATTGAGAGGGCTCAAAACACACACACACAATCACTTATCTTTGTGAGGACAAAGTGATATTTCTGTGTAATTGACTGATAATTTGTTCTCGTGTTGTTGTTAATTATTGAATTATTAGTGAATCACAGAGAGGGCCAAAAATGTGTAGAGCACCAGGTACAAACCACGCTTGATGACCATTGGGTCATGTAATGCCCAGCGGACCCCATCTCGAGTGTGGGCTGGCGAGCAAGCAGGCAGGCTTCGAAAAGGTGTAGATACAAATGTGTATCTGAAAACTGGATGTTAATACCACCCAGTCAGTCGGTGTAAAAGTCTACCAGGTGTTAAAACCACCACTGGTTATTTCAATGGACAGTCTACAAGCTTCAAAACAGATAAGTAATTTTCCTGTGATTTTGATCAATAATTTGTTATCACGTTATTGTTTAATCTTTGAACTATTAGTAAATTATTGAGAGGGCTCAAAACTCACACACACAATCACTTATCTTTGTGAGGACAAAGTGATATTTCTGTATAATTGACTGATAATTTGTTCTCGCGTTCTTGTTTAATTATTGAATTATTAGTGAATCACAGAGAGGGCCAAAAATGTGTAGAGCACCGGGCACAAACCACGCTTGATGACCATTGGGTTATGTAATGCCCAGAGGACCCCATCTCGAGTGTGGGCTGGCGAGCAAGCAGGCAGGCTTCGAAAAGGTGTAGATACAAATGTGTATCTGAAAACTGGATGTTAATACCACCCAGTCAGTCAGTGTAAAAGTCTACCAGGTGTTAAAACCACCACTGGTTATTTCAACGGACAGTCTACAAGCTTCAAAACAGATAAGTAATTTTCCTGTGATTTTGATCAATAATTTGTTATCACGTTATTGTTTAATCTTTGAACTATTAGTAAATTATTGAGAGGGCTCAAAACTCACACACACAATCACTTATCTTTGTGAGGACAAAGTGATATTTCTGTGTAATTGACTGATAATTTGTTCTCGCGTTGTTTTAATTATTGAATTATTAGTGAATCACAGAGAGGGCCAAAAATGTGTAGAGCACCGGGTGCAAACTACGCTTGATGACCATTGGGTCATGTAATGCCCAGCGGACCCCATCTCGAGTGTGGGCTGGCGAGCAAGCAGGCAGGCTTCGAAAAGGTGTAGATACAAATGTGTATCTGAAAACTGGATGTTAATACCACCCAGTCAGTCAGTGTAAAAGTCTACCAGGTGTTAAAACCACCACTGGTTATTTCAACGGACAGTCTACAAGCTTCAAAACAGATAAGTAATTTTCCTGTGATTTTGATCAATAATTTGTTATCACGTTATTGTTTAATCTTTGAACTATTAGTAAATTATTGAGAGGGCTCAAAACTCACACACACAATCACTTATCTTTGTGAGGACAAAGTGATATTTCTGTGTAATTGACTGATAATTTGTTCTCGCGTTGTTGTTTAATTATTGAATTATTAGTGAATCACAGAGAGGGCCAAAAATGTGTAGAGCACCGGGTACAAACCACGCTTGATGACCATTGGGTCATGTAATGCCCAGCGGACCCCATCTCGAGTGTGGGCTGGCGAGCAAGCAGGCAGGCTTCGAAAAGGTGTAGATAGAAATGTGTATCTGAAAACTGGATGTTAATACCACCCAGTCAGTCAGTGTAAAAGTCTACCAGGTGTTAAAACCACCACTGGTTATTTCAACGGACAGTCTACAAGCTTCAAAACAGATAAGTAATTTTCCTGTGATTTTGATCAATAATTTGTTATCACGTTATTGTTTAATCTTTGAACTATTAGTAAATTATTGAGAGGGCTCAAAACTCACACACACAATCACTTATCTTTGTGAGGACAAAGTGATATTTCTGTGTAATTGACTGATAATTTGTTCTCGCGTTGTTGTTTAATTATTGAATTATTAGTGAATCACAGAGAGGGCCAAAAATGTGTAGAGCACCAGGTACAAACCACGCTTGATGACCATTGGGTCATGTAATGCCCAGCGGACCCCATCTCGAGTGTGGGCTGGCGAGCAAGCAGGCAGGCTTCGAAAAGGTGTAGATACAAATGTGTATCTGAAAACTGGATGTTAATACCACCCAGTCAGTCAGTGTAAAAGTCTACCAGGTGTTAAAACCACCACTGGTTATTTCAACGGACAGTCTACAAGCTTCAAAACAGATAAGTAATTTTCCTGTGATTTTGATCAATAATTTGTTATCACGTTATTGTTTAATCTTTGAACTATTAGTAAATTATTGAGAGGGCTCAAAACTCACACACACAATCACTTATCTTTGTGAGGACAAAGTGATATTTCTGTGTAATTGACTGATAATTTGTTCTCGCGTTGTTGTTTAATTATTGAATTATTAGTGAATCACAGAGAGGGCCAAAAATGTGTAGAGCACCGGGTACAAACCACGCTTGATGACCATTGGGTTATGTAATGCCCAGAGGACCCCATCTCGAGTGTGGGCTGGCGAGCAAGCAGGCAGGCTTCGAAAAGGTGTAGATACAAATGTGTATCTGAAAACTGGATGTTAATACCACCCAGTCAGTCAGTGTAAAAGTCTACCAGGTGTTAAAAGCCACCACTGGTTATTTCAACGGACAGTCTACAAGCTTCAAAACAGATAAGTAATTTTCCTGTGATTTTGATCAATAATTTGTTATCACGTTATTGTTTAATCTTTGAACTATTAGTAAATTATTGAGAGGGCTCAAAACTCACACACACAATCACTTATCTTTGTGAGGACAAAGTGATATTTCTGTGTAAATGACTGATAATTTGTTCTCGCGTTGTTGTTTAATTATTGAATTATTAGTGAATCACAGAGAGGGCCAAAAATGTGTAGAGCACCGGGTACAAACCACGCTTGATGACCATTGGGTTATGTAATGCCCAGTGGACCCCATCTCGAGTGTGGGCTGGCGAGCAAGCAGGCAGGCTTCGAAAAGGTGTAGATACAAATGTGTATCTGAAAACTGGATGTTAATACCACCCAGTCAGTCAGTGTAAAAGTCTACCAGGTGTTAAAAGCACCACTGGTTATTTCAACGGACAGTCTACAAGCTTCAAAACAGATAAGTAATTTTCCTGTGATTTTGATCAATAATTTGTTATCACGTTATTGTTTAATCTTTGAACTATTAGTAAATTATTGAGAGGGCTCAAAACTCACACACACAATCACTTATCTTTGTGAGGACAAAGTGATATTTCTGTGTAATTGACTGATAATTTGTTCTCGCGTTGTTGTTTAATTATTGAATTATTAGTGAATCACAGAGAGGGCCAAAAATGTGTAGAGCACCGGGTACAAACCACGCTTGATGACCATTGGGTTATGTAATGCCCAGCGGACCCCATCTCGAGTGTGGGCTGGCGAGCAAGCAGGCAGGCTTCGAAAAGGTGTAGATACAAATGTGTATCTGAAAACTGGATGTTAATACCACCCAGTCAGTCAGTGTAAAAGTCTACCAGGTGTTAAAAGCACCACTGGTTATTTCAACGGACAGTCTACAAGCTTCAAAACAGATAAGTAATTTTCCTGTGATTTTGATCAATAATTTGTTATCACGTTATTGTTTAATCTTTGAACTATTAGTAAATTATTGAGAGGGCTCAAAACTCACACACACAATCACTTATCTTTGTGAGGACAAAGTGATATTTCTGTGTAATTGACTGATAATTTGTTCTCGCGTTGTTGTTTAATTATTGAATTATTAGTGAATCACAGAGAGGGCCAAAAATGTGTAGAGCACCGGGTACAAACCACGCTTGATGACCATTGGGTTATGTAATGCCCAGTGGACCCCATCTCGAGTGTGGGCTGGCGAGCAAGCAGGCAGGCTTCGAAAAGGTGTAGATACAAATGTGTATCTGAAAACTGGATGTTAATACCACCCAGTCAGTCAGTGTAAAAGTCTACCAGGTGTTAAAAGCACCACTGGTTATTTCAACGGACAGTCTACAAGCTTCAAAACAGATAAGTAATTTTCCTGTGATTTTGATCAATAATTTGTTATCACGTTATTGTTTAATCTTTGAACTATTAGTAAATTATTGAGAGGGCTCAAAACTCACACACACAATCACTTATCTTTGTGAGGACAAAGTGATATTTCTGTGTAATTGACTGATAATTTGTTCTCGCGTTGTTGTTTAATTATTGAATTATTAGTGAATCACAGAGAGGGCCAAAAATGTGTAGAGCACCGGGTACAAACCACGCTTGATGACCATTGGGTTATGTAATGCCCAGCGGACCCCATCTCGAGTGTGGGCTGGCGAGCAAGCAGGCAGGCTTCGAAAAGGTGTAGATACAAATGTGTATCTGAAAACTGGATGTTAATACCACCCAGTCAGTCAGTGTAAAAGTCTACCAGGTGTTAAAAGCACCACTGGTTATTTCAACGGACAGTCTACAAGCTTCAAAACAGATAAGTAATTTTCCTGTGATTTTGATCAATAATTTGTTATCACGTTATTGTTTAATCTTTGAACTATTAGTAAATTATTGAGAGGGCTCAAAACTCACACACACAATCACTTATCTTTGTGAGGACAAAGTGATATTTCTGTGTAATTGACTGATAATTTGTTCTCGCGTTGTTGTTTAATTATTGAATTATTAGTGAATCACAGAGAGGGCCAAAAATGTGTAGAGCACCGGGTACAAACCACGCTTGATGACCATTGGGTTATGTAATGCCCAGTGGACCCCATCTCGAGTGTGGGCTGGCGAGCAAGCAGGCAGGCTTCGAAAAGGTGTAGATACAAATGTGTATCTGAAAACTGGATGTTAATACCACCCAGTCAGTCAGTGTAAAAGTCTACCAGGTGTTAAAAGCACCACTGGTTATTTCAACGGACAGTCTACAAGCTTCAAAACAGATAAGTAATTTTCCTGTGATTTTGATCAATAATTTGTTATCACGTTATTGTTTAATCTTTGAACTATTAGTAAATTATTGAGAGGGCTCAAAACTCACACACACAATCACTTATCTTTGTGAGGACAAAGTGATATTTCTGTGTAACTGACTGATAATTTGTTCTCGCGTTGTTGTTTAATTATTGAATTATTAGTGAATCACAGAGAGGGCCAAAAATGTGTAGAGCACCGGGTACAAACCACGCTTGATGACCATTGGGTTATGTAATGCCCAGCGGACCCCATCTCGAGTGTGGGCTGGCGAGCAAGCAGGCAGGCTTCGAAAAGGTGTAGATACAAATGTGTATCTGAAAACTGGATGTTAATACCACCCAGTCAGTCAGTGTAAAAGTCTACCAGGTGTTAAAAGCACCACTGGTTATTTCAACGGACAGTCTACAAGCTTCAAAACAGATAAGTAATTTTCCTGTGATTTTGATCAATAATTTGTTATCACGTTATTGTTTAATCTTTGAACTATTAGTAAATTATTGAGAGGGCTCAAAACTCACACACACAATCACTTATCTTTGTGAGGACAAAGTGATATTTCTGTGTAATTGACTGATAATTTGTTCTCGCGTTGTTGTTTAATTATTGAATTATTAGTGAATCACAGAGAGGGCCAAAAATGTGTAGAGCACCGGGTACAAACCACGCTTGATGACCATTGGGTTATGTAATGCCCAGAGGACCCCATCTCGAGTGTGGGCTGGCGAGCAAGCAGGCAGGCTTCGAAAAGGTGTAGATACAAATGTGTATCTGAAAACTGGATGTTAATACCACCCAGTCAGTCAGTGTAAAAGTCTACCAGGTGTTAAAAGCACCACTGGTTATTTCAACGGACAGTCTACAAGCTTCAAAACAGATAAGTAATTTTCCTGTGATTTTGATCAATAATTTGTTATCACGTTATTGTTTAATCTTTGAACTATTAGTAAATTATTGAGAGGGCTCAAAACTCACACACACAATCACTTATCTTTGTGAGGACAAAGTGATATTTCTGTGTAATTGACTGATAATTTGTTCTCGCGTTGTTGTTTAATTATTGAATTATTAGTGAATCACAGAGAGGGCCAAAAATGTGTAGAGCACCGGGTACAAACCACGCTTGATGACCATTGGGTTATGTAATGCCCAGAGGACCCCATCTCGAGTGTGGGCTGGCGAGCAAGCAGGCAGGCTTCGAAAAGGTGTAGATACAAATGTGTATCTGAAAACTGGATGTTAATACCACCCAGTCAGTCAGTGTAAAAGTCTACCAGGTGTTAAAACCACCACTGGTTATTTCAACGGACAGTCTACAAGCTTCAAAACAGATAAGTAATTTTCCTGTGATTTTGATCAATAATTTGTTATCACGTTATTGTTTAATCTTTGAACTATTAGTAAATTATTGAGAGGGCTCAAAACTCACACACACAATCACTTATCTTTGTGAGGACAAAGTGATATTTCTGTGTAACTGACTGATAATTTGTTCTCGCGTTGTTGTTTAATTATTGAATTATTAGTGAATCACAGAGAGGGCCAAAAATGTGTAGAGCACCGGGTACAAACCACGCTTGATGACCATTGGGTTATGTAATGCCCAGTGGACCCCATCTCGAGTGTGGGCTGGCGAGCAAGCAGGCAGGCTTCGAAAAGGTGTAGATACAAATGTGTATCTGAAAACTGGATGTTAATACCACCCAGTCAGTCAGTGTAAAAGTCTACCAGGTGTTAAAAGCACCACTGGTTATTTCAACGGACAGTCTACAAGCTTCAAAACAGATAAGTAATTTTCCTGTGATTTTGATCAATAATTTGTTATCACGTTATTGTTTAATCTTTGAACTATTAGTAAATTATTGAGAGGGCTCAAAACTCACACACACAATCACTTATCTTTGTGAGGACAAAGTGATATTTCTGTGTAATTGACTGATAATTTGTTCTCGCGTTGTTGTTTAATTATTGAATTATTAGTGAATCACAGAGAGGGCCAAAAATGTGTAGAGCACCGGGTACAAACCACGCTTGATGACCATTGGGTTATGTAATGCCCAGCGGACCCCATCTCGAGTGTGGGCTGGCGAGCAAGCAGGCAGGCTTCGAAAAGGTGTAGATACAAATGTGTATCTGAAAACTGGATGTTAATACCACCCAGTCAGTCAGTGTAAAAGTCTACCAGGTGTTAAAAGCACCACTGGTTATTTCAACGGACAGTCTACAAGCTTCAAAACAGATAAGTAATTTTCCTGTGATTTTGATCAATAATTTGTTATCACGTTATTGTTTAATCTTTGAACTATTAGTAAATTATTGAGAGGGCTCAAAACTCACACACACAATCACTTATCTTTGTGAGGACAAAGTGATATTTCTGTGTAACTGACTGATAATTTGTTCTCGCGTTGTTGTTTAATTATTGAATTATTAGTGAATCACAGAGAGGGCCAAAAATGTGTAGAGCACCGGGTACAAACCACGCTTGATGACCATTGGGTTATGTAATGCCCAGTGGACCCCATCTCGAGTGTGGGCTGGCGAGCAAGCAGGCAGGCTTCGAAAAGGTGTAGATACAAATGTGTATCTGAAAACTGGATGTTAATACCACCCAGTCAGTCAGTGTAAAAGTCTACCAGGTGTTAAAAGCACCACTGGTTATTTCAACGGACAGTCTACAAGCTTCAAAACAGATAAGTAATTTTCCTGTGATTTTGATCAATAATTTGTTATCACGTTATTGTTTAATCTTTGAACTATTAGTAAATTATTGAGAGGGCTCAAAACTCACACACACAATCACTTATCTTTGTGAGGACAAAGTGATATTTCTGTGTAATTGACTGATAATTTGTTCTCGCGTTGTTGTTTAATTATTGAATTATTAGTGAATCACAGAGAGGGCCAAAAATGTGTAGAGCACCGGGTACAAACCACGCTTGATGACCATTGGGTTATGTAATGCCCAGCGGACCCCATCTCGAGTGTGGGCTGGCGAGCAAGCAGGCAGGCTTCGAAAAGGTGTAGATACAAATGTGTATCTGAAAACTGGATGTTAATACCACCCAGTCAGTCAGTGTAAAAGTCTACCAGGTGTTAAAAGCACCACTGGTTATTTCAACGGACAGTCTACAAGCTTCAAAACAGATAAGTAATTTTCCTGTGATTTTGATCAATAATTTGTTATCACGTTATTGTTTAATCTTTGAACTATTAGTAAATTATTGAGAGGGCTCAAAACTCACACACACAATCACTTATCTTTGTGAGGACAAAGTGATATTTCTGTGTAACTGACTGATAATTTGTTCTCGCGTTGTTGTTTAATTATTGAATTATTAGTGAATCACAGAGAGGGCCAAAAATGTGTAGAGCACCGGGTACAAACCACGCTTGATGACCATTGGGTTATGTAATGCCCAGTGGACCCCATCTCGAGTGTGGGCTGGCGAGCAAGCAGGCAGGCTTCGAAAAGGTGTAGATACAAATGTGTATCTGAAAACTGGATGTTAATACCACCCAGTCAGTCAGTGTAAAAGTCTACCAGGTGTTAAAAGCACCACTGGTTAT
Organism: Babylonia areolata; assembly: GCF_041734735.1. Taxonomy (NCBI): domain Eukaryota; kingdom Metazoa; phylum Mollusca; class Gastropoda; order Neogastropoda; family Buccinidae; genus Babylonia; species Babylonia areolata. Next base: position 29,262,687 of record NC_134884.1, on the reverse strand, counting down.
TTCAACGGACAGTCTACAAGCTTCAAAACAGATAAGTAATTTTCCTGTGATTTTGATCAATAATTTGTTATCACGTTATTGTTTAATCTTTGAACTATTAGTAAATTATTGAGAGGGCTCAAAACTCACACACACAATCACTTATCTTTGTGAGGACAAAGTGATATTTCTGTGTAACTGACTGATAATTTGTTCTCGCGTTGTTGTTTAATTATTGAATTATTAGTGAATCACAGAGAGGGCCAAAAATGTGTAGAGCACCGGGTACAAACCACGCTTGATGACCATTGGGTTATGTAATGCCCAGAGGACCCCATCTCGAGTGTGGGCTGGCGAGCAAGCAGGCAGGCTTCGAAAAGGTGTAGATACAAATGTGTATCTGAAAACTGGATGTTAATACCACCCAGTCAGTCAGTGTAAAAGTCTACCAGGTGTTAAAAGCACCACTGGTTATTTCAACGGACAGTCTACAAGCTTCAAAACAGATAAGTAATTTTCCTGTGATTTTGATCAATAATTTGTTATCACGTTATTGTTTAATCTTTGAACTATTAGTAAATTATTGAGAGGGCTCAAAACTCACACACACAATCACTTATCTTTGTGAGGACAAAGTGATATTTCTGTGTAATTGACTGATAATTTGTTCTCGCGTTGTTGTTTAATTATTGAATTATTAGTGAATCACAGAGAGGGCCAAAAATGTGTAGAGCACCGGGTACAAACCACGCTTGATGACCATTGGGTCATGTAATGCCCAGAGGACCCCATCTCGAGTGTGGGCTGGCGAGCAAGCAGGCAGGCTTCGAAAAGGTGTAGATACAAATGTGTATCTGAAAACTGGATGTTAATACCACCCAGTCAGTCAGTGTAAAAGTCTACCAGGTGTTAAAAGCACCACTGGTTATTTCAACGGACAGTCTACAAGCTTCAAAACAGATAAGTAATTTTCCTGTGATTTTGATCAATAATTTGTTATCACGTTATTGTTTAATCTTTGAACTATTAGTAAATTATTGAGAGGGCTCAAAACTCACACACACAATCACTTATCTTTGTGAGGACAAAGTGATATTTCTGTGTAATTGACTGATAATTTGTTCTCGCGTTGTTGTTTAATTATTGAATTATTAGTGAATCACAGAGAGGGCCAAAAATGTGTAGAGCACCGGGTACAAACCACGCTTGATGACCATTGGGTTATGTAATGCCCAGAGGACCCCATCTCGAGTGTGGGCTGGCGAGCAAGCAGGCAGGCTTCGAAAAGGTGTAGATACAAATGTGTATCTGAAAACTGGATGTTAATACCACCCAGTCAGTCAGTGTAAAAGTCTACCAGGTGTTAAAAGCACCACTGGTTATTTCAACGGACAGTCTACAAGCTTCAAAACAGATAAGTAATTTTCCTGTGATTTTGATCAATAATTTGTTATCACGTTATTGTTTAATCTTTGAACTATTAGTAAATTATTGAGAGGGCTCAAAACTCACACACACAATCACTTATCTTTGTGAGGACAAAGTGATATTTCTGTGTAATTGACTGATAATTTGTTCTCGCGTTGTTGTTTAATTATTGAATTATTAGTGAATCACAGAGAGGGCCAAAAATGTGTAGAGCACCGGGTACAAACCACGCTTGATGACCATTGGGTTATGTAATGCCCAGTGGACCCCATCTCGAGTGTGGGCTGGCGAGCAAGCAGGCAGGCTTCGAAAAGGTGTAGATACAAATGTGTATCTGAAAACTGGATGTTAATACCACCCAGTCAGTCAGTGTAAAAGTCTACCAGGTGTTAAAAGCACCACTGGTTATTTCAACGGACAGTCTACAAGCTTCAAAACAGATAAGTAATTTTCCTGTGATTTTGATCAATAATTTGTTATCACGTTATTGTTTAATCTTTGAACTATTAGTAAATTATTGAGAGGGCTCAAAACTCACACACACAATCACTTATCTTTGTGAGGACAAAGTGATATTTCTGTGTAACTGACTGATAATTTGTTCTCGCGTTGTTGTTTAATTATTGAATTATTAGTGAATCACAGAGAGGGCCAAAAATGTGTAGAGCACCGGGTACAAACCACGCTTGATGACCATTGGGTTATGTAATGCCCAGTGGACCCCATCTCGAGTGTGGGCTGGCGAGCAAGCAGGCAGGCTTCGAAAAGGTGTAGATACAAATGTGTATCTGAAAACTGGATGTTAATACCACCCAGTCAGTCAGTGTAAAAGTCTACCAGGTGTTAAAAGCACCACTGGTTATTTCAACGGACAGTCTACAAGCTTCAAAACAGATAAGTAATTTTCCTGTGATTTTGATCAATAATTTGTTATCACGTTATTGTTTAATCTTTGAACTATTAGTAAATTATTGAGAGGGCTCAAAACTCACACACACAATCACTTATCTTTGTGAGGACAAAGTGATATTTCTGTGTAATTGACTGATAATTTGTTCTCGCGTTGTTGTTTAATTATTGAATTATTAGTGAATCACAGAGAGGGCCAAAAATGTGTAGAGCACCGGGTACAAACCACGCTTGATGACCATTGGGTTATGTAATGCCCAGTGGACCCCATCTCGAGTGTGGGCTGGCGAGCAAGCAGGCAGGCTTCGAAAAGGTGTAGATACAAATGTGTATCTGAAAACTGGATGTTAATACCACCCAGTCAGTCAGTGTAAAAGTCTACCAGGTGTTAAAAGCACCACTGGTTATTTCAACGGACAGTCTACAAGCTTCAAAACAGATAAGTAATTTTCCTGTGATTTTGATCAATAATTTGTTATCACGTTATTGTTTAATCTTTGAACTATTAGTAAATTATTGAGAGGGCTCAAAACTCACACACACAATCACTTATCTTTGTGAGGACAAAGTGATATTTCTGTGTAACTGACTGATAATTTGTTCTCGCGTTGTTGTTTAATTATTGAATTATTAGTGAATCACAGAGAGGGCCAAAAATGTGTAGAGCACCGGGTACAAACCACGCTTGATGACCATTGGGTTATGTAATGCCCAGTGGACCCCATCTCGAGTGTGGGCTGGCGAGCAAGCAGGCAGGCTTCGAAAAGGTGTAGATACAAATGTGTATCTGAAAACTGGATGTTAATACCACCCAGTCAGTCAGTGTAAAAGTCTACCAGGTGTTAAAAGCACCACTGGTTATTTCAACGGACAGTCTACAAGCTTCAAAACAGATAAGTAATTTTCCTGTGATTTTGATCAATAATTTGTTATCACGTTATTGTTTAATCTTTGAACTATTAGTAAATTATTGAGAGGGCTCAAAACTCACACACACAATCACTTATCTTTGTGAGGACAAAGTGATATTTCTGTGTAACTGACTGATAATTTGTTCTCGCGTTGTTGTTTAATTATTGAATTATTAGTGAATCACAGAGAGGGCCAAAAATGTGTAGAGCACCGGGTACAAACCACGCTTGATGACCATTGGGTTATGTAATGCCCAGTGGACCCCATCTCGAGTGTGGGCTGGCGAGCAAGCAGGCAGGCTTCGAAAAGGTGTAGATACAAATGTGTATCTGAAAACTGGATGTTAATACCACCCAGTCAGTCAGTGTAAAAGTCTACCAGGTGTTAAAAGCACCACTGGTTATTTCAACGGACAGTCTACAAGCTTCAAAACAGATAAGTAATTTTCCTGTGATTTTGATCAATAATTTGTTATCACGTTATTGTTTAATCTTTGAACTATTAGTAAATTATTGAGAGGGCTCAAAACTCACACACACAATCACTTATCTTTGTGAGGACAAAGTGATATTTCTGTGTAACTGACTGATAATTTGTTCTCGCGTTGTTGTTTAATTATTGAATTATTAGTGAATCACAGAGAGGGCCAAAAATGTGTAGAGCACCGGGTACAAACCACGCTTGATGACCATTGGGTTATGTAATGCCCAGTGGACCCCATCTCGAGTGTGGGCTGGCGAGCAAGCAGGCAGGCTTCGAAAAGGTGTAGATACAAATGTGTATCTGAAAACTGGATGTTAATACCACCCAGTCAGTCAGTGTAAAAGTCTACCAGGTGTTAAAAGCACCACTGGTTATTTCAACGGACAGTCTACAAGCTTCAAAACAGATAAGTAATTTTCCTGTGATTTTGATCAATAATTTGTTATCACGTTATTGTTTAATCTTTGAACTATTAGTAAATTATTGAGAGGGCTCAAAACTCACACACACAATCACTTATCTTTGTGAGGACAAAGTGATATTTCTGTGTAACTGACTGATAATTTGTTCTCGCGTTGTTGTTTAATTATTGAATTATTAGTGAATCACAGAGAGGGCCAAAAATGTGTAGAGCACCGGGTACAAACCACGCTTGATGACCATTGGGTTATGTAATGCCCAGTGGACCCCATCTCGAGTGTGGGCTGGCGAGCAAGCAGGCAGGCTTCGAAAAGGTGTAGATACAAATGTGTATCTGAAAACTGGATGTTAATACCACCCAGTCAGTCAGTGTAAAAGTCTACCAGGTGTTAAAAGCACCACTGGTTATTTCAACGGACAGTCTACAAGCTTCAAAACAGATAAGTAATTTTCCTGTGATTTTGATCAATAATTTGTTATCACGTTATTGTTTAATCTTTGAACTATTAGTAAATTATTGAGAGGGCTCAAAACTCACACACACAATCACTTATCTTTGTGAGGACAAAGTGATATTTCTGTGTAATTGACTGATAATTTGTTCTCGCGTTGTTGTTTAATTATTGAATTATTAGTGAATCACAGAGAGGGCCAAAAATGTGTAGAGCACCGGGTACAAACCACGCTTGATGACCATTGGGTTATGTAATGCCCAGCGGACCCCATCTCGAGTGTGGGCTGGCGAGCAAGCAGGCAGGCTTCGAAAAGGTGTAGATACAAATGTGTATCTGAAAACTGGATGTTAATACCACCCAGTCAGTCAGTGTAAAAGTCTACCAGGTGTTAAAAGCCACCACTGGTTATTTCAACGGACAGTCTACAAGCTTCAAAACAGATAAGTAATTTTCCTGTGATTTTGATCAATAATTTGTTATCACGTTATTGTTTAATCTTTGAACTATTAGTAAATTATTGAGAGGGCTCAAAACTCACACACACAATCACTTATCTTTGTGAGGACAAAGTGATATTTCTGTGTAATTGACTGATAATTTGTTCTCGCGTTGTTGTTTAATTATTGAATTATTAGTGAATCACAGAGAGGGCCAAAAATGTGTAGAGCACCGGGTACAAACCACGCTTGATGACCATTGGGTTATGTAATGCCCAGCGGACCCCATCTCGAGTGTGGGCTGGCGAGCAAGCAGGCAGGCTTCGAAAAGGTGTAGATACAAATGTGTATCTGAAAACTGGATGTTAATACCACCCAGTCAGTCAGTGTAAAAGTCTACCAGGTGTTAAAAGCACCACTGGTTATTTCAACGGACAGTCTACAAGCTTCAAAACAGATAAGTAATTTTCCTGTGATTTTGATCAATAATTTGTTATCACGTTATTGTTTAATCTTTGAACTATTAGTAAATTATTGAGAGGGCTCAAAACTCACACACACAATCACTTATCTTTGTGAGGACAAAGTGATATTTCTGTGTAATTGACTGATAATTTGTTCTCGCGTTGTTGTTTAATTATTGAATTATTAGTGAATCACAGAGAGGGCCAAAAATGTGTAGAGCACCGGGTACAAACCACGCTTGATGACCATTGGGTTATGTAATGCCCAGCGGACCCCATCTCGAGTGTGGGCTGGCGAGCAAGCAGGCAGGCTTCGAAAAGGTGTAGATACAAATGTGTATCTGAAAACTGGATGTTAATACCACCCAGTCAGTCAGTGTAAAAGTCTACCAGGTGTTAAAAGCACCACTGGTTATTTCAACGGACAGTCTACAAGCTTCAAAACAGATAAGTAATTTTCCTGTGATTTTGATCAATAATTTGTTATCACGTTATTGTTTAATCTTTGAACTATTAGTAAATTATTGAGAGGGCTCAAAACTCACACACACAATCACTTATCTTTGTGAGGACAAAGTGATATTTCTGTGTAATTGACTGATAATTTGTTCTCGCGTTGTTGTTTAATTATTGAATTATTAGTGAATCACAGAGAGGGCCAAAAATGTGTAGAGCACCGGGTACAAACCACGCTTGATGACCATTGGGTTATGTAATGCCCAGTGGACCCCATCTCGAGTGTGGGCTGGCGAGCAAGCAGGCAGGCTTCGAAAAGGTGTAGATACAAATGTGTATCTGAAAACTGGATGTTAATACCACCCAGTCAGTCAGTGTAAAAGTCTACCAGGTGTTAAAAGCACCACTGGTTATTTCAACGGACAGTCTACAAGCTTCAAAACAGATAAGTAATTTTCCTGTGATTTTGATCAATAATTTGTTATCACGTTATTGTTTAATCTTTGAACTATTAGTAAATTATTGAGAGGGCTCAAAACTCACACACACAATCACTTATCTTTGTGAGGACAAAGTGATATTTC
>NC_134884.1:29181748-29256060 GCF_041734735.1 Babylonia areolata | reverse complement strand
TACAGGGCGCCAAGTGCATGCTGTTCTGGACCTCGGTTTATCGTCTCATCTGAACGACTAGACGCTCAGTTTGATTTTTCAGTCAAACGTGGGAGAAAGGGCGAGAGCGGGATTCGAACCCAGACCCTCACGGACTCTGTATTGACAGATGAACGTCTTAACCATTCTGCCACCTTCCTCCTCGTTTGTAACAAACAAAAGTTTGGATTGTTGCTCACTGGTTTGTGCATGTCTAGGATAACTGTCATGTGTGATGCTGGGGTAAAATGGGGGGGGCACATGATTTATCTCTGAAAGAGAGAACCAACTGTATGCCTGGATATGACTGCTGTTTTGCTTCCAATGTTTTCATAATAATAATAATACTAAATTCATATTGCGCTGAATGAAACAAATTTGTTTTGAGCGCTTTACAAATTACAATAGTTCCAATTTAAATAGCATAATCATATAATCCATTATAATAAATAATGATGGCCGATCCAACGAAGATTTAAACACAACAAACCACAAAAAGAGACCGCATCAGTCTAATATCATCATCTTAGATGAACAGACTATAAATAAATAAACGAACGAACACCGGATCAAAGGAAATAACAACAATGATAATCCAATCCACACAGCACCCCTCAGGCAAAAACTTGCTCGACTGCGCTGTGCAATGTAAAAACCCGACGAGTGAAACACACATTGTTTTTAAACACAAACTGAAAAAACCCAAAAAACATCCATAACCAACACAGACAAACAAACAGACAAACACCAAAGCACATTCAAACACACGCGCACACACACACACACACACCACTTTCACTGCACACATGACACACCACAATACCAAACCAATGCACCTTCCACATAATTATCTCAACGCCCAACACCAATAGTAATATCACCAAAACTTAAAACATCACAGTACTTAAAACCAATCCCAGTACCTGAATTAAAACTGGTCACAAACATCACAATGCTTCCATGTGTTTTCTTGAACTGCATCTCAGTAGTGTTTATAGTTCCGACCCTTTTGGGCAAGTATGTCCCTTCGACATCTCGCCAAGACTACAACTACTAATACCAATATACATTTATACAGAGCCCTTTCTCTCTCAGAGCTCAGGGCGCCATGAAAGAAAATATTACAAATTACATAAATCATTCAAGACCACTCTTTCTCAAAAAAACCTCACCCCCACCCACCCCACTCTCCCTCTCCCACTCTTCATGCATCCAAAGTGAGCTGGCATGGATGGTGTTGGAGAAGAAAGAAGCTGAGAGTGCTTATAGATTGGTTGTTTTTTTTAAAGATGAGTTTTTAGTGAAGAGCGAAAAGCAGAGACAGAATCAGATGCACGGATATGATGAGGAAGGTTGTTTCAGACGTGAGGAGCAACAAAGAAAGAAAGAACGTTCACCATAGGTTCTTGTATTGACACGAGGAAGTTTCAAAAAGGTAACAGTACAGCGGAGATTTCTTGAGGGTGTGTAAACACTGATAAGGTCATAAAAAGATATGTAGGTCCTGAGGTCCCGGTGATAGGATCTTTTGCGATCCCAAATTCGATAGAGAGAAGCAAGGCATGGGCACCTTTAGTTTTTCAACCGTAAAAACCTTGAATTCACTGCCTTCTTCACTCTGTCACAGTACCCCATTCGTATCCTGTAAAACAAACGTGAAAACATTTCTTTTCAAGTGGTCTCTATAGTGAAGGCATTCCATTCCACCAGCTGTTTTCTGTGGATCCATATCTGTTTCTTCCATGAGTGTTTGCATTCCGTGCGTGTGTGTGCTGTAGTTTGTGTTTGACTGACGTAGTATTCGAAAGAGCTTTCATATGGTTGAAAGCTCTGTATAAATGTGTTACTATCTTAACATTATTATTATATCATCATCATCATTGTCATTAGAATCATCATCATCATCATCATCATCATCATTAGTAGTAGTAGTATTGTTGTTATGGTTTTGTTGTTGTTGCTGTCATCATCCTCACCATTATTATCCAGAAACACCAATCACAGTTTAGTGGTGCTTTCGATCTCGCCGGCAGATGAATAAAATACCTCAATCATCAAAGCACTTAACTTACTGTGCTCACTAATATAATAACCCCCCCACACACACACACCCGCGCTTTTTTTGTTTGTTTTTTTTTTTTGACTCATTTGTGTAAACAAAGTGAGTCTATGCTTTAACCCGGTGTTCGGTTGTCTGTGTGTGTGTGTGTGTGTGTGTGTGTGTGTGTGTGTGTGCGTGTGTGTCTGTGTGTGTGTGTCTGTGTGTCCGTGGTAAACTTTAACATTGACATTTTCTCTGCAAATACTTTGTCAGTTGACACCAAACTAGGCATAAAAATAGGAAAAATTCAGTTCTTTCCAGTCATCTTGGTTAAAACAATATTGCACCTCTGGGATGGGCACAAAAAATAAAAAAGAAGCCAAATTATATGCAAACTGAATTTACTGTTATATTTATATTTTTTGTATTCTCTAAACAGCAAGAGCAATCATTATTATCATTATTTGTACAAACAGGAACTTCTTTTGCTAAGCATGGAAGTTTTATTTATTTTGCAAACGTTTTGGTGCAGATAGTAAAAAAGGGAAATTAATCTGTAATCAATGCTAGGGGACTTAATTTGCTTTAAACTGATCTTTCTCATCTTAAACATTACATTTTGAAATTATACTCAATAGATAAATTAATCTGTAATCAATGCTAGGGGACTTAATTTGCTTTAAACTGATCTTTCTCATCTTAAACATTACATTTGAAATTATACTCAATACATAAACAGCTTGCGTGTTTCACTCTCAGTGTACAGGGCTTTCACTATGTTCATTCGCCCAAGAAAAAAAATTCCACATTCCACAACATGGTCACAGCTGTGATAAAAAAAACAACCATTCCACAACATGGTCACAGCTGTGACAAAAACATTCCACAACACAATCACAGCTGTGAAAAAACATTAAACAACACGGTTACAGCTGTGAAAAAAACAGTCCACAACATGGTCACAGCTGTGAAAGAAAAACATTCCACAACAAGGTTACAGCTGTGAAAAAAAACAGTCCACAACATGGTCACAGCTGTGAAAAAAAAAATTCCACAACAAGGTTACAGCTGTGAAAAAAAAACAACCCATTCCACAACATGGTCACAGCTGTGAAAAAAAAAAACAAAAAACAAACAAACATACCACAACATGGTCACAGCTGTGAAAAAAAAACATTCCACAACAAGGTCACAGCTATGAAAAAAAACATTCCACAACACGGTCACAGCTGTGACTATCCCAAAGATGCTCAGATCTGCCAGGGAGACCGCTTTGTGCTGCTTGCAGCTGCTGGTAGGAAAACAAAACAAAACAAAAACAAGAGAGGCAAGGCTTTCAAGACTCACTTGTGGTATGCACTTTACCAAACAGAGGAATTATGGAGAGAGAAAAAAAAAAAAAAAAAAAAAAAACATGTGAAAGGGATAATCTGGCAAAAAGACTCACTGATATGAGCTTGACCTTAGACATCTAAATCTGCATTGCATTGATGTTCTGGCCAAAACAAACAACAACATGGTATACCAATGAAAACTGGATGGAAGAAACAAAGTTCTTTTTTCCTGTTTTCCTTTTTCCCAATAGGCCATGTTGTGACCTTGATCTTTGACTTTGTTTCTTTTCATAGGTGTCACCATGACCAATCATTGTACCAAGTTTGCTGAAGAATATCTATAAAAGACTTTCTCTCTTGCATGCAGAAATGTTTCCTATCAATACCATATGCTAGGTATACCTTGACCCTTAACCTCTAGCTGACTTTGAATTTCTTAGAGGATTGTGCTGCACCCATTAGCCAGTCACAAGATCAAGGATGATTAAATTTGAATTCATATCACGCCCTCTATCTTACATTTTTCTATTTTGCCAAGTAGTGACCTTGACCATTTCATATTACCATATAATCATGACTTTAATAAGGGTCTTATTCACACCTGCCATCCTGTCATGATGGCGATCAACAAAATTTAAAGTCCACAATCAAATCTTCCGAAAACAAATAAATAAAGTCAAACATATGATCTCATCAGCGAAGACAAACTTATTTTCTTCTCAAGTTCTCAATGCCATATCCACCAAATCTCTTTACTCTATCATGTCAAATCTTCTCGGTACCGCAAAAAAGACTCATCTTCCTTCTGCCTACACTTTATCTTAACTCCTCAATGTCTACGATCTGCTTCGGATCCACTCTGTTTATGCATACCCAGATTCAAACTCTCGACTGTTGGCCGCTGTTCTTTCTCTGTCTCTGGACCTTGCAACTGGAATGAACTTCCTCTTTCGCTTCGTCAAGTCTCCACACTCAGCTCTTTCAAGTCTGGCCTTAAAACCCACCTCTTCCCAAAATAGCCTCCCTTCCTTGCCTCTTCCTTGTCTTCAGTTTCTCCAGTTTTAGAATTATGCATGCATGTGAATGACTGGTGTGAAAGCACTTTGATTTGTATATGCACAAGATTCAGCGTTATATAAATACCATTATTATCATTATTATTATTATTATTATTATTAAATCTTTCTCTGAATAAATATTTAACGGTCTTCTTCTCCAACTTTCCATCACATGTTAAAGGGGATTGTCGATTGAATACTGGATTGAATGGGCAGGTTAACAACTTGAAACAAAATATCATCCTTCGCGTTCGCGAGGAATATGAGCACGCACTTTGAATATGTATAAATATGTGTACGCAATTGATTTTTGCCCATGACCTTCAGTGCTCAGCCAATAGATCTGTAAAGTCCACTCGTAGTATTGATTTTAGTATTTTCCGAAAAAGACCACCTGGGCGAATGTACATAGTGAAAGCCCTGTACACTGAGAATAAAACACACAAGCTTTTTATGTATTGAGTATAATTTCAAAATGTAATGTTTAAGATGAGAAAGATCAATTTAAAAGAAATTAAACCCCCTACCGTTAATTACAGATTAATTTATCTTTTTTACTAGCTGCACCAAAGAGATGCTCCAGAAATATAAAAATTCCATGCATAGCAAAAAAAAGTTCCTGTCTGAACAAAAAATGATAAAAATGACTGCTATTGATGCTGTGTCAGAATATCAGATCAAAGTGCCAAGTTTAGTGAATAAAAGAATATAAATATAACAGTAAATTCATTTTGCATATAATTTGGCTTCTTTTATATTTTTATGCCCATCCCAGAGGTGCAATATTGTTTTAAACAAGATGACTGGAAAGAATTGAATTTTTCCTATTTTTATGCCAATTTGGTGTCAACTGACAAAGTATTTGCAGAGAAAATGACAATGTTAAAGTTTACCACAGACACACACATACACACAGACAACCGAACACTGGGTTAAAATACAGACTCACTTTGCTCACACAAGTGAGCCAATAAAAAATAAACAAGAGAGGCAAGGCCTTAAGACTCACTTGTGATTCACTTAAAAAAAAATTCTAATCATTAAAATGTGTTCTGTATTTGTTATTATAAAGCTTCGGGTTAAAAGAATTAAAAAAAAAAAAGGGGGGGGGGGGGGGGGGGGGGTAGTCCCAACGGCAGATTCGAACCCCGTGTGTTCGGATGAGAAGAAACTGTCTTATCCATTACACTATCGTGGCTCCTTAACTGACGTCAAAAATATAACATATAAACATGCTTTTTTTAAAGGGTGATAAATCGAATGCGGTATTCCCAGTGAGAACGCTGTTTAAATCGTATTATTCTGGTGTATCTTGGGCATTCAAAAAACTCTAAGGGCAATTAAAAATTCTTTTTAAGTCCGCGGTAAAGGACTTGTTTTAAACAAGATGACTGGAAAGAATTGAATTTTTCCTATTTTTATGCCAAATTTGGTGTCAACTGACAAAGTATTTGCAGAGAAAATGGCAATGTTAAAGTTTACCACGGACACACAGACAACCGAACACCGGGTTAAAACATAGACTCACTTTGTTTACACAAGTGAGTCAAAAACACACACAATATGGCAACTTGGACACAGCAATGCTCTGAATTTAATATGCAACCCTTTCACCGAAAGCAAACTTCGTATATCACTTAGTCATTAGGACTGTGTGTACGACCACCCCTACCACTCTCGCTCCCACTCCCCAACACCCCCACCCTCCAGGGGACATGATTTCAGCAGTTCTTGGACGTTCTGGTCTGGTCAGTGTCGTTAAAATTTTAATCAATCATGTTTTGCTCTCTTCCACAGCACGGAGAGGCCACTGCAAGAAACTGTCCATGGAGAGTTGTTCGCCAGTCATGAGGTTGAAAGGCACCATGTGGAGTTTCCCTCATGAACTGGATGATGAAGACACCGCCGTAGTTTGGCTTGTTCTTGACGTGGATCCACTCCATCCAGACCAAGGGGATGTCCACTTCCTGGAACAGCTGCTCGGCACCGGCCAGCACGTGCCCCTCGTGACTTTCCACGTCAATCTATCAAAACAAAAAGAAAAAAAAAAAAAAAACGAAAGAAAGAAATTGATCTGGAATGATCATTGTTTTGTCAAGCCATTCCCCCCCTCTCTCGATGTCGATGACGACACAGATCTGTCTCAACGCGCCCTCCACACAGACTTTTGCACTCAGTATTTGTTCGTAACCCTGACGGGCGCAATAGCCGAGTGGTTAAAGCGTTGGAATTTCAATCTGAGGGTCCCGGGTTCGAATCTCAGTAACGGCGCCTGGTGGGTAAGGGGTGGAGATTTGTCCGATCTCCCGGGTCAACATAATGTGCAGACCTGCTTGTGCCTGAACCCCCTTCGTGTGTATTCGCAAGCAGATCAAAATACGCACGTTAAAGATCCTGAAATCCATGTCAGCGTTTGGTGGGTTATGGAAACAAGAACATACCCAGCATGCACACCCCCGAAAACGAAGTATGGCTGCTACATGGCGGGGTTTAAAGCAGTCATACACGTAAAAAGCCCGCTCGTGTACATACGAGTGAACGTGGGAGTTGCAGCCCATGAACGAAGAAGAAGAATTCGTCACCCCCACGATCTTACTGGCTCCTGTACTGCCTGTTGTTCTTGTTTGTGTTTCTCCTACTGTTGTTGTTGCTGTTTGTGTTTATCATACTGTTGTTGTTGCTGTGTGTGTTTATCCTACTGCTGTTGTTGCTGTCTGTGTTTATCCTACTGTTGTTGTTGCTGTCTGTGTTTATCCTACTGCTGTTGTTGCTGTTTATGTTTATCATACTCCTGTTGTTGCTGTCGGTGCTTATACTACTGTTGTTGTTGCTGTTTGTGTTTATCCTACTGCTGTTGTTGCTGTCTGTGTTTATCATACTGCCTTTGTTGCTGTCGGTGCTTATCCTACTGCTGTTGTTGCTGTGTTTATCCTATTGCTGTTGTTGCTGTCTGTGTTTATCCTACTGCTGTTGTTGTTGTTGCTGTCTGTGTTTATCCTACTGCTGTTGTTGCTGTCTGTGTTTATCCTACTGCTGTTGTTGTTGTTGCTGCTTATCCTACTGCTGTTGTTGCTGTGTTTATCCTATTGCTGTTGTTGCTGTCTGTGTTTATCCTACTGCTGTTGTTGTTGTTGCTGTCTGTGTTTATCCTACTGCTGTTGTTGCTGTCTGTGTTTATCCTGCTGCTGTTGTTGCTGTCTGTGTTTATCCTACTGCTGTTGTTGCTGTCTGTGTTTATCCTACTGCTGTTGTTGCTGTCTGTGTTTATCCTACTGCTGTTGTTGCTGTCTGTGTTTATCCTGCTGCTGTTGTTGCTGTCTGTGTTTATCCTACTGCTGTTGTTGTTGTTGCTGTCTGTGTTTATCCTGCTGCTGTTGTTGCTGTCTGTGTTTATCCTGCTGCTGTTGTTGTTGTTACTGTCTGTGTTTATCCTACTGCTGTTGTTGCTGTCTGTGTTTATCCTGCTGCTGTTGTTGTTGTTGCTGTCTGTGTTTATCCTACTGCTGTTGTTGCTGTCTGTGTTTATCCTGCTGCTGTTGTTGCTGTCTGTGTTTATCCTACTGCTGTTGTTGCTGTCTGTGTTTATCCTACTGCTGTTGTTGCTGTCTGTGTTTATCCTGCTGCTGTTGTTGTTGTTTGTGTTAATCATACTGCTGTTGTTGCTGTCTGTGTTTATCCTACTGCTGTTGTTGTTGTTTCGTGTTGATCCTGCTGTTGTTGTTGTTTGTGTTTATCATACTGTTGTTGTTGCTGTTTGTGTTTATCCTACTGCTGTTGTTGCTGTCTGTGTTTATCCTACTGCTGTTGTTGCTGTCTGTGTTTATCCTACTGCTGTTGTTGCTGTTTCTCCTACTTCCGCAGTGAACCCTGCTGTTGTCGCTGCTTGGGGGTGGCGTTGGAGATAAAAGGATAAAGAAATGAAAATAGTGAAGAGAGAGAGAGAGAAACACAGACACACACACACAGAGACAGAGTATGAAAACGACAAGGAATGTTAAGTAGTGGGTAAGAGGGTGGGGGAACTGGTAATTATCAACTTCATCCTTTTTGTCAGTATCTTTTTGCAAGATACTAATACCAATGAATCGGACATACACTCGTCTTTTTAGATGGTGGCTGTCAAAATGAGAACTCGACTCATTTCATATGCTGGTAGATCATTCTGTCAACAGACCACTGCCATACATTTTCCCCATCACACCAGCAGAAAAGAAAACCCTAGATACCCGCT
Organism: Babylonia areolata; assembly: GCF_041734735.1. Taxonomy (NCBI): domain Eukaryota; kingdom Metazoa; phylum Mollusca; class Gastropoda; order Neogastropoda; family Buccinidae; genus Babylonia; species Babylonia areolata. The sequence continues at coordinate 29,247,378 of NC_134884.1, read as the reverse complement.
GCCGTGGTGAAGAGGACAGTGTCGCGGACAAATGACGAGATGGACATGGGTGTGAAGCTCAGGAAAGCCATCATTATGAAATTTTAGATTTGGATTAAATTATTTGGAAAAAAACCCAAACAAAAAAACAACATAAACGATATAACTATATCAGTTATAAAGATATGTCTTTTCTGCAATCATATAGAGGATGAATTTCTCTTTCTGCTACATTACGATGTTTACATACTGCTAAGAGAGAAGTTTATTTTTAAACACAGGTAGTTTAGTCGAGATCGTCATGTAGAACTGGCACAGTTGTTAAAAAACGAAGACGTGAGCGTAACCAGAGATGTTGCTGTGATATATTCTATGCGTTCAAAAGAAGGGAAGAACTCCTTGAAGCAGGATTCTAAGTTTGGGCAATCCCCCCCCCCTCCCCCACCCCCACCCCCCACCCGCCCTTCTTTTTTCTTCTTTCACTACAACGAATGTGTTAACACTTCTGGCATTATTCCATTCATTCGCTGAATGTCTTTCTTTTTTCCATGTGTGTCCATGTGCACCTCAAATGTTTACAGGCTGGAGGTCAAACATTGAATTCTTTGAGTCCTTGAGTCCTTTCAACGTGTCGCCAGCTCCAGAGCTGAGTGTGCCACGGGCAGAAGATTGGAACCACGCTGTTGAGTCCATCTGCTTCACGGATGTGTCTTTGGAAGTGTCGCGTTAATTAGTTCCAAACCAACACAACAGTTTAGATAATCAAGAGCACGCTGATAACAACTGAACGACTCTTCTGTCATTCGAAAAAAAAAAAAAAAAAATCTTCTTCTTCTTCTTCGTTCGTGGGCTGCAACTCCCACGTTCATTCGAGTGGGCTTTTACGTGCATGACCGTTTCTACCCCATATAGGCAGCCATACTCCGTTTTCGGGGGTAATTGGATAATTTTGCAAATAATTTATATGTGAAGAGAAATAAATCACACACACACACACACACACACACACACACACACACACACACACACACACACACACACACACACATATATATATATATATCTTTATATATATATATATATAACAAAAAAGCAAAATCAATCAGCCAGGACGAATCATATCCAGCTTTTGGGATTTTCGAGATGCTCCCCTCTGGTCGACGGTACCGAAGGACGAAAACCAATCGCTTCGACAATAGCTTTTTCCCCAAAGCAGTCAATGCCCTGTCTCTCGAACAAATCCAGTGTGGTAAATAGAATTGTGCAACCAATAACCATCTACCGGAAGATCTAGTCAACAGCCCCATTCACATGTAATATTCAGCTTTTGTTCAAACGTGTGTGTGTGTGTGTGTGTGTGTGTGTGTGTGTGTGTGTGTGTGTGTGTGTGTGTGTGTGTGTGTGTGTGCGTGCATGTGTGTGTGTGTGCATGTGTTAGTATGCACAAGTTTTTATATTGATATGCACTTGTATATATCCTAATTTCTACTGTATCTGTGTTTGTGTATGATCTTCGATTTATGTTCGTATCTTGTTATGTACTACCCCCCCCCCCCACACACACACCACACCCACCCCCCACCCCACCCCCAATATTCCTTGTGACCCCGGTACACTTGGTAATAAAGACATATTCTATTCTACTCCAAACACCAAACAAAGTGGTTTATGGTGATCTTGGTAGATATCCGTTATTTATAAACTCGTTATTAAATGTTATAAGGTACTGGTTGAGAATACTACAGATGGATCAAAATAGATTGCCTTACATGGCTTATCAGATGTTGCTTGGATTAGATTTAAATGGAAAACAGTGTTGGGCTTCTCAAGTTAGAGAAATAATTATTATGTACAACAGGTTTTAATTTTGTGTGATTCCAACAGGGTGTTGGTGATGTGAAAGGATTTCTTATTACTTTCAAGCAAAGACTTATAGATATCTTCATTCAAGAATGGTCGGGTACTATTAGTGATAGAGACAGATATTCATGCTACAGATCATTCAAAGTTGTATTTGAAAAAGAAAAATACATAACAAATGCTGATGAATATTGTTTCAGAGTGGCGTTGTCTCAGGCCCGATTTAATGTGCTTCCTTTAAATAACAATGTTAATAGGTACACTGAAAATGATGTTTTAAAGCATTGTCCTTTTTGCCAAGGTGAACTAGAAGATGAATACCATTTGTTGTTTGTTTGTTCTGTATATAATGATATAATGATTTACGGACATCTATTGACAAAATTTATTTAGACTTCAAAAAAGCATTCGATTCTGTCCCACACAAAAGACTGTTATTAAAATTAGCCTTGTATGGTATTACTGGTAACTTACTGAACTGGACAAGAAGCTTCTTAACAGGTGGAACACAATTAGTTAAGAGCGACGGAATGCGAGGTGTGTGTGTGTGTGTGTGTGTGTGTGTGTGTGTGTGTGTGTGTGTGTGTGTGTGTGTGTGTGTGTGTGTGTGTGTGACATTAGTGTCTGTGTGTTTTCTAAAATGTTGACGTCTGATACATGTACCCGTCAATGACATGACATGTCATGCCTGCACACAGACACACACAGAGACACGCAGACGCAGATGTTTCACACGCACACATGCACTTGAAAAAGACAGCCAGAGGCAGATACAGCAAATGAGAGAGAGAGAGAGAGAGAGAGAGAGAGAGAGAGAGAGAGAGAGAGAGAACGAACGAACGAACGAACGAAAATGTTTTCATGAACTTGGCACCACAATTCAAAACCAGGGGACTGGGGATGGGCAATTGAATAGATGACACAATATCATAATGTTCATGGACTTGACATTAATTCTACTTAATTAGGTCTGAGTATATGATTTCTCCTTTTGATCGCATTGAAAATAAATTTTGATAATGGCAATTTCTCTGCTTGTTATTTGATCGAAGAAGTGAACTAAGAGATATATTTAAACAGTCTTGAAGAAATATCAATATATGCAGAACAAACAAACAGCAAATGGTATTCATCTTCTAGTTCACCTTGGCAAAAAGGACAATGCTTTAAAACATCATTTTCAGTGTACCTATTAACATTATTATTTAAAGGAAGCACATTAAATCTGGCCTGAGACAACGCCACTCTGAAACAATATTCATCAGCATTCGTTATGTATTTTTCTTTTTCAAATATAACTTTAAATGATCTGTAGCATGAATATATGTCTCTATCACTAATAGTACCCGACCATTCTTCAATGAAAATATCTATAAGTCTTTGCTTGAAAGTAATAAGAAATCCTTTCACATCACCAACACCTTGTTGCAACCACACAAAATTAAAACATAATATTTCTCTAACTTGAGAAGCCCAACACTGTTTTCCGTTTAAATCTAATCCAAGCAACATCTGATAAGCCATATATGGCAGTCTATTTTGATCCATCTATAGTATTCTAAACCAGTACCTTATAACATTTGAGAACGAGTTTACAAATAACGGATATCTACCAAGATCACCATAAACCACTTTGTTTGGCGTTTTCACTGGCACTCCCAAGAATCGCTTACATGCTAATGAATGAGTTTATTTTCTACATTCTCTAGTCTATTCATACCCCAAATATCAGATGCATACAACAGAACAGGCTGTACCTTTGCATCAAATATTTTGAAAAATACTGCATATGACATTTCCTTATACTTTGGAAAAGCCTTCACAAGGCTCGTGGTTGCCCTGTTGCCTTTCACAACAAGATGTTCGGTCCCCCTTTAGGGACTTATCTTTGATGTGAATGTATACCCTAAATAACAGTATTCATTAACTACTTCTATTTCTTCATCTTCAAAAACCACTTCTAATGCCTACCTAAAAACACGCCTTTTCTGAACTCCGTTATTTTTGTCTTCTGCACATTAATTTTCAACTTCATCACCTGACAGCATGATATAAGAATATTCAATTGATTCTGAAGTCCTATGGGAGTTGTTGATAATAAAGCAATATCATCGGTGAGGTGTGACATGGATAACATGATTGTGTCTGATCTAGAAAAATCTTTATTTATTACAGATTTAAATATATTTTGGCTATGTACATACATAGCTCCTCGTGATTCGCCTGTGTGGAATCTCGATAAAAACGGTATTGGCGTTGAGCAGCTCGAACAGTGTCTCCTTGACTTACATGATTCTCATGATTTTTATGTTCTTATAAATGTGACGATTTTAATGCTAGAACAGCTACTGAAATTTTTCTCAAGTTAGCGAGGATGACAATATTATCAACAATTATTTTCAGAGAATATCTCACGATGAAAGAAGAAACACATTTGGGGATCAGCTTCTTGAAATGTGAAATGCTTTAGACATCATGATTTTAAATGGATTAGACAAGTATGGTTTTGACGGAAGTTACACGTTCATATCAAACAACGGGTCAAGCACCGTTGACTATTTTTTGATGTCTTGTGAAATGTTCTAAGCAAGCAACAAGTTCTTTGAAGGACTTAAGACAGTTGACATGACAGAGGCTTTTGACACTATCAGCCACCAGGGTATGTTCCCTATTCTTTTGAACTTTGTTGCGCATATTTTTTATTTCTGTCTCATCATCTACGCTGTCCCAGTGGCGCCACTCCCACACACACACACACACACAGTCGCGCCACCCAAAACAACAACAACAAAAAACAAAACGAGAAACACTTCTTTTCTCTTTATTGATTGCAGTGATCAGTTTATTTCATATTTTGAATACGTACCTTCACACCTTTTGACTAACTTGTGACTAACTTGTACAGAAGCTATCATTTATTTCTGTTTCTCACCAGTTTGGTCACGTGTGCTTCGTTTTCGACAACAGGAAAGAAACAACTGATTTGTTGTTTCTCGAAATTTGCTTCCATAGCTGTAATATATGAAGAAGTTGACAGTATGGTTGATGGCTGAGGTCAGTTGATAAAACCGTCCAGAGATCCAGGCCAGACTGCCATAACGTCCCCCCACCCTCATCTCAGGTACAATCAGGAAAGTTGAACGCATCATAACTGCCGGCATTATACATATGATAAATAAAATGGAAGTGGCAACAATGATTCGAGTTATCGCCACATCTCGCGAAGAGACAGAAGTAGAGGCAGACGATGCGGTTTCCCTCCACCGAGACAGTTTCTTCAGTTCCACGGCGGTGACAACTGTACAAACTGTAACACAGATGACGCACACGCCAGGCAAGAACAAACCAAGCACCACGCTGTACATAAAATCCAAGATAAACTTGTGTCGGAAGTAAACGTCTTTGGGGTATGTTACGTACGAAATGCTGCCGTCTGCTGGGCTGAAGACACACAACATACCGTAGCGGACACCCCCTATAAACACAGCACCACCAGTGATGGTCAACACCATTGTCCACAGCACCACAACAGTGGTCTTTGTCGACATGAAACCTTTCACGAGGAGAGGCCGAGTGACACACAGACATCTTTCCAGCGCTATCACGCAATACACCATTTGTGACGCCGTTATTAAACCATGCAAACCAACGATATAATACCGAAGGAAGAACTGAGCCATAGGTCCAAATTCACCCCCTTTCCCGATGACAAACATATACAACACTTCGCTGCTGAAACCGTAAACGACGCTGATGCTCAGCAAGTCCAGCAGAGACAAGGTGAAGAGACAGGCGTTGATTCGTTCCTGCAGCCCGTGTTTGTAGAACACCACCATGTTGATGATGTTGGTGGAGAAGGACACGAGGAACAGCACAGGCAGAAATATTCCCGCGAAGAGAAGATTGACGATGGTGTCAACTTCCTTGGTGACCAGGTTGTCTTTTTCTCGCCGGGAGCTGAACATGAAGGACTGAGCAGTGACACACCCACCAGGCACAGGGACCGTACTGTGGTTGTACAGTGCAGACGTGTTGGTGATGTCAATGAGTGAGCTGTTCAGTGTCAGCCAGGACGTCGTTGATGGCGGCATTGTCACTGAAACAGAGCCAGACCTGGGGTGCACGAGGCGAACCAATATTACAAAAAGAAAAAGAATCCTTTTTATATCACAGACAGGCATTGAGGTACTAAGTGGAGAGCAAGGGTGGGTTGCATCAGGCGATCTTTGTAGCACTAAGTTTGCCTAGACTTAAGAATGTTCCAAAGTATATGAAATTTACCGTGGAGTTAGAACGTTCTTAACGATAAGTTCGCTTATGCAACCCACCCCTTTTCTCCAGTTAGTCCCTCAATGCCTGCCTTTGATGTAAAAAGGATTCCTTTTCTTTGTGTAATCTGTTTTTTTTTTGTTTGATAAAAAAGTAATATTTCTTCTTGCGATCTTAGAATATTGATCCGCTTGTATTGATAGTCATATAAAAGGGAAATAAACTGTCATATATAAACTACTTTTTCAGGAACAATCACGACAGAAAAGAAATAGCGATGTGCGCTTGGGACACCGTTTAATCCAAATTACTTTTAGGTAAAAAATATGAAAGCTTTAAAACAATTATCCTCACTGTTACCACTGACACATGGATTTCTGGTATCAGTTGTTTACCCCATCAGAATTATTTATGTCGAAACTTGACAATCACCGGCTATTTTGTTACACCAATCGCGGCATCCACCTGTTAAGTAATTTCAGGAATATTGTTTCAATTAAAAAAGTTTGTGGCTGTCACAGACAGGAGTACATAATGATTATGAGGCACAATTGCAGCTGCTTGCCAGACTTCCAGACAAGCAATGATTTCTAGATACAAACCACTGTAGTGAAGTGGCTGGCGTTGTGGCCTTTACTGGGAGGACGTGGGTGAGAGCCTCATCAGAGGAAGGTTCATGTGATTTTTCGGCCCGCGGCTGGCTACTACTCCATCTCGCTCACTACGATCGGCTTCGGATCCACTCTGTTTACGCATACCCAGATTCAAACACTCGACTGTTGGCCGTCGTTCTTTCTCTGTCTCTGGACCTTGCGATTGGAATGAACTTCCTCTTTCGCTTCGTCAAGTCTCCACACTCAGCTCTTTCAAGTCTGGCCTTAAAACCCACCTCTTCCCAAAATAGCCTCCCTTGCCTGCCCTTCCTTGTCTTTAGTTTCTACAGTTTTAGAGTTATGCATGTGTGTAAATGACTGGTGCGAAAGCGCTTTGATTTGTCTCTGCACGAGATTCAGCGCTATATAAATACCATTATTATTATTATTATTTCTACCCAGAGATGGGTAAGCAATGGTCTCAAACGGAAAGACTGGGACGACACAGTCGAGGATCGTCCGTTTCACACATGCCTCTTTTGGAAGTGTTTCTCGAAATTCCTGACTAAAGCTGCAGGTATCTTTATTTCTCGAGCCTGGTTGACGCGGGGCTATATTATGAACGGAAGTGTAGTGTACAACCTTGAGAAACAGCCATCAAAATAAATGGATCCCACCAGCAGCATCCCTCATCATCATTCATGATCAAAATGAGGAAGGTAGCAGAATCGATAAGATGCCCATCTGTCAATACAGTGTACGTGAGGGTCTGGGTTCGATTCCCGCATTCGGATGGGACGATAAACTGAGGTCCCGTGTGCAGCACGCACTTGGCACACTGAAAAAGAAACCTAGGTGTTTTCCTCTGGCATGTACACAAATGTAAATGCATGCACTCAAGACCTGACTACTGCGTTGAGTTGTAGCGCTGACAGGCATCTGCCTAGTAGATGCCACTACACAACTACATAAAAACCAAATTCGTTCGTTCGTTCTTTAGTTTAACGTCTTTTCACTGTGATATTAGACGAGGGTAGGAAAAAAATCGAGTGGGTGGAGGGGGCGGGGAAATTACTGTGTACGAAAGTGTGTGTGTGTGTGTGTGTGTGTACGCGCGCGTGTATGTGTGTGTGTTACATATAGAAAATGACTGATTTAAGTTTTGTAAAAAAAACCCACCAACAAAACAAAACAAACAAAAAAACAAAACAAAACAAAACCAACAAAAAAACCCAAAACAAAAAACAACAAAAACAACAACAACAAACAAACAAACAACAACAACAACAAAACACATAACAGTATAACACATTTCTAAAGAAAAACTAACAACTATAACAGTGAACCAACTGGACTATTTAACAAGGAGTTGAAAAAGTCATACATTAGCAATGGACTGGTGAAGACCGTCAACACTGAAGATGACTTCAGTTCAGGGATGTGAGACTTTAACATATCACAAGAAGTTCCTTACCTTAATTAATACCAGCGTTTCATTTCCTTTCGTAACTAGTTACCTTTCAGTAGATTCAACATTCATTGGACCACAGCTTACCATCTGTTTCCAACTGTACCATGGCAGGATCACATGAGGTTTCTGCGTTATGCGTAAGGACCCGTTTCCATTGTTTCCCTACACATTCAAATGCATGCTGTCATGTAAAATGACATGACATTAATAGACATGCTTTGGTCATCTGGCATGATAATTTCAGAAGAGAAAAAACAAGACAAGACAAGACAAGATACATATTCATTGTCTGTAAACTCACAAAAACGTGTCTCGTTGCTCGAGTATTTGATACATCAAACACATAAAGCGCAGTCACTTTTAGAACATAACAACTCACTAAAATATGCATCGCGATAACTTACTTAATAAAATGAGTGTTGACCAGTTAAGCAAACCGCTTGTCATTCACACTGAATGTTTCTATTTCACGGGACGATAGGCTCTCTCCATGTATTACGTCTGGAATTAGAGAAAGCACATAGTTCACATTTCGATTTCACAAACCCTGTCAGACTTGACTACCCAGATTCAGACCACTCCCCTTTCCCTTATGCCCGAGGGTATCGGTTCTGTAGCTGGGCACTCGAAACAGCAGGTTTTGGGCACTCCAAATAGCAACTCGAAATAGAAAGTTTTGGGCACTTCAAATATCAAGTTTTGGGCACTCGAAATGGTAAGTCTTGAGCACTCGAAATAGCAAGTTTTGGGCACTCGAAATAGCAAGTTTTGGGCACTCGGAATAGCAGGTTTTGGGCATTTAGTTTTAGGCACTCGAAATACAAGTTTTGGGCACTCGAAATGGCAAGTTTTGGGCACTCGAAATAGCAAGTTTTGGAGCACTCGAAATAGCAAGTTTTGGGCACTCGAAATAGTAAGTTTTGGTCACCCAAATAGTTAAGTTTCATAACATTTACGACAGGAAGATAGTGACTTCTTCGTTTGGTCTTGACCATTTTATAGACATCTTTCTCCCTTGTTTCATTTGTTAAAGCATTACGAACGTAAATTGTGAATTTTTTCTCGGTTTACGATAACAGCTGTTCGCGTTGCAAATCACAATATGCTGGGGAAAACATTCATTAAGAAAGGAAAATAAATATTGCAAAGATCAGTCAGGTGTTTTGTTTTTATATCTTGCTTGTTGTGTCAGTGCACACACTTGCACACACGCACACACACACTCACACACACACACACACACACACACACACACACACACACACACACACACACACACACACACACACACACACACACACACACACACACACTCAAGTACAGGAGTACACCCTACGAATAATAATATGACACAAGTTCAATTAAAGAATTATACGTAGCAAATTAGTTCTTACACAAATTCCTAACTGAACATTTCAACACCATCGTTGGGTTCTTTTCCCTGACGCGCTGATGCACACGCACACACACACACACACACACACACACACACACACACACACACACACACACACACACACATACACACGCGTGCGTGCGCGCGTACGCATATACATGCATACATACATATACACATCCCACATACACAGCGTATGCAAACATACCTCTACATATGAGTACGTAAACGCACACCCTTGCGCCGAGTGTAAACACACACACACACACACACACACACACACACGCACACACACACACACACACACGCGCGCGCGCGCGCGCGTACGCATATACCTGCATACATACATACACACGTCCCACATACACAGAGTATGCAAACATACCTTTACATATGAGTACGTAAACGCGCACCCTTGCGCCGAGTGTAAACACACACACACACACACACACACACACACACACACACACACACACACACACACACACACACACATACCAACACACACACACACACACACACACACACACACACACACACACACACACACACACACACACACACACACACACACACACATGTGCAAGCGAAAGAAGAAAACACGATCATTACCCAGAATAATGTTTTCTCTTTTTGTTCCATTCAATTCATTTACTTGCGTTCTCGCTCGCATAATGAATCATGCCCCCCTACCCCACCAATCCCCTCTCTCTTACCGACACAGCCGTTATCGGTAAGTTAGCAGCACATAAAGAAAAAGCAAAAAACTATGTAGAATATTAACAGGAAGTCTGATGTGGTATCTTAGTCGACAGTGTTCGGGAGTGTTTGCACTGATGAAGCGGAAGTCTGTAGCCTATTGCAGATTTCACAGGATTGAAAGTTGCAAACAAAAGCAAGGGAAAGAACAAAGGATATCCGATGTAACTTTAAGTAAGACAGATAATGATATTATTCCCTTCAATTATCCATACATAATTTTGATATTTCAACAAAACGTTTTGGATGTGAGGAGGATGATATCAGTAGTTTGATACGTCGAGGCCCCGTTTCGGAAAAGATACTCGCCTCCGAATTTAATCTTTCCACCAAAGTGAATGCACATGACTTCGATTGGGGGAAAGGTTAAATCGGCGGATAGAGGACTGGGCGCCGCCTTCCTATGTCTGAGCCCTAGACACAGTGGATATGAAAAAGGAGTGCTGATAGGCGTAACCATGAACCTTTTTTCTTACATAAGATTGGTTTACGATGATACCACGAGAGAATGACATTTTCAAGCAACATTTGGGGTTGCATGAACGAACTTAGCAGCGGTAAGTTTACTTATCATTGAGAATGTTCCTAACACCACGGTAAAATCCATATACTTAGGAGTATTCTTAACTCTGAGCAAACTTGGCGCTGCAAAGATCGCCCCGTGCAACCCAGCCCAGGGGGAAGGGTTCCCCGGAAGAAGCCATAATGAATCCAAGTGAGGAAAAGTTGTGAAAGGTCCTTGATGTTTTGAATGCCACCTGGAGCCAGCTGGGCTTTGGATGCAACACGTGTGATCAGTGGTTCCATCTTGCAGAACAAAAACATCAACAGTTCTTCGTACGACCGTTTTGGGCAGGATGAGGTGGAGTGGAACTGCAGAGTATGGCCTGTCTCTCTGCACGTTTCCTGTCCACAGTCTCCTATTGCCTGTACGTGTCCTGTCCAGAAAATGAATGCGTCAATGATATGAATTCCTGGGATGGTCATATTTCACATTCATACAGAATGCCATGTTAAAAAAACAGACTACTTTGAGCCCGCCTGTTGAAATAGGCTTCTCCAAACTCTCGTTTGAATGTCTTCATTAGAAACTGTTACGTCCAGCATTGATTCCCAAAAGTCGAGAAAACGTTTGCTTAAAGATGGTAAATGTCTGTGTGAAAGGTAATGAATTTCAACTTAAAATAGATACTCCAGTTTTATACTACTCTCGAAGAATACCCAGATATAAGAGGTGGTTTTGTCGTTGCTCTGTTCGTAACATTCCGATGCAATTTCATTTATAATTTTGATATGTTTTGACCGTACGAATGCATCGTGAGAATAAGCGGGGTAATAGGGTCATATTACTGATATAGCATGCATTAGTTATACATTTTATTTGTATATGAGTGTCGTTGACACTTTATCAGTTGTTGTCATGCTCAGTGTGTTCTTTTATCCCTCTGTTTTTATCCAAAATGAGTGCCGGTGAAAGGAAACTCAATATCAAGTCTTGAAAACGAGCAACGGAGCTGCTTGTCTTGGGAAGGCAGCTGGAGCAACCGGTTGGATTTCTTCTTCATTATGAGTCTGATAATCAGGCGATGCATCAGACAGATGTACCGAGAGTATTTTGCGGGTCATCCTGTGTGTGTGTGTGTGTGTGTGTGTGTGTGTGTGTGTGTGTGTGTGTGTGTGTGTGAGAGAGAGAGAGAGAGAGTGTGTGTGTGTGTGTGTGCCCGCGCGTGCTGATGTGTATGTGTGTGCTGTTGCGTGTGTTTGGTATACATGTGTGTGTATATATTACGTACGCTGACAGAGTGCAGCCATCTGAAATCACGAACGGGTACTTCAAGGACTTCGGTCTTGGCTGTTAAATGCCGATGTCATAGAAGTGACCATGTGTTCTCTGAAGCGGTTGATAAATGCCGACATTGGTCTTCCAGAAAGCTTAGGTGCTAACACACTACTCCGCTGCACAACACCCGTAACCGGAAAGAGATCTGAAACTCAGCTCTTTCCGATGACTCTTGTTACCGTTCCAACGTGTAACTATCTGATGATGCTAATGACAAGCTTCCTTGGGCAACTTAGCTTTCCCACAATTGTTCAAATTCCTCTTCAGCTGACAGTATCGAAGGTCTTGGTCAGATCCCCAAGAAGCAGGGGCAGATTGTGCGCTTCTCTTTGTACGAATCATGAGGCTGCTTGTATCTGCACGTGTTTGTGTATTTTGTCTTCCATCACCGTGGTTCAGCGTTATGTGTGTGTGTGTGTGTGTGTGTGTGTGTGTGTGTGTGTGTGTGTGTGTGTGTGCGTGCATAACAGTCATGAGTGTTTGCGCTTTGATTATACATGATTATTGCTGATAATTATCATCAGTGATTACCATCATCATCACCATCATCATCATTAGCTTTCTGACGATAAATAGTCTACCACGTAGGTGCTGGATCAGTCGGAAGATATTCGTCTATTCATCTTTCCATTTTTCCTTCTTACCATCAGTATTAAAACAGGTCGATACTCTATTCTTGCGGCTATAACGTAGCAATTTAGGAACAGTGGAGAATCATAATTTTACCCCAGTTTGTAAAACATGTGGCTTTTGGTCCAACCGCGTTACTGAGCAAACTGGACAAAAATTCACCGAAGTAGTTCATTGAGTCGTCAATCGTCAATGTTATATCATTGTGTTTTTCCAACACTTATATTCCACAAACAAGGTTAAAATATGATACAGTACATGTTTCGACGTCATTTTGTGCAAAACCTTCAAATCACGAAAAATCCCATGTCTAGCCTTAGGGTACACAACTCGTTCTTGCACGATCGCTATTTTTCTATTCTTGTTTGCAGTCATTTCCTTTTGGATGAAAAACATTGTGTGGTGTCAAATGAAATTATTTGTACGCACATGATCTTTTCGTGCTATGTGATACCTTTTTGTTGTTGTAAGAAGAGAAAATTCAAGAGAGACAGACAGACAGACAGACAGACAGATTTTCCCCATTTGATACACGGATAAACCAACCTCTTTTCAAGCACAACATGAAGGTTGAATTCAGCTGACCGGAAATTTAATTCATGATGAATAAAAGCATCGTCACAGAACAATACCTGGCGGCAGAAGAAGATCTTAGGATGCAGAAAGACACAGACAACCCCCCGCCTCCCCCCAAATACATATAAATACAGACTGACAAAACGACAGAAAAAAAAACACCCAAAGAAAACTGAAGAACCAGTAACTCTTGCATCCTCCGGATCATTTCACCTGTGCCAGCCTTGTCACGGGAACGTGTTCTGGTAAGACTGCAACGGCGTGTAGGCAGCAGAGCCCGACAGGAAATTGAAGAACTCGGAGGTGTCGATGTATGGAATCATGCCAGAGAAGGGATCGTTGCCGTTACACAGGGTACCCAGTCCGTCCCCCATCCCCACTGTCACCCACTCTCCAGTGGACCTCAGGGGGGCATATGATGGACGCTCCTCCGTCATACTGATACACAGAGAGAGAGAGAGAGAGAGAGAGAGAGAGAGAGAGAGACAGACAGACAGACAGACAGACAGACAGACAGAGACAAAGAGAGCATGTTATTGTCTGAGCGATCTTTTTCCCTCCCTCCTTTGCCTCCTCAATCTCATTATTTGAAATACATGATTATATACCATATAGTACACCATGTGTGTGTGTGTGTGTGTGTGTGTGTGCGCGCGCTCGTGCGCGCGCGTATTTGTGTGTGTGTGTGTGTGTGTGTGTGTGTGTGTGTGTCGTTCCAATGGGAAAACTCATCGAAGATGCACTTAACAACGAAAGCTTTGGTTTTCGTGACACTCTTGAAGACTGTGTCTTTAACAAGATAAATAGTGCAAAGGGTGGCAAGGGGAAGGGGAAAAAAAGGTTGTAAAAAGTCCAGTGACGATTTTGACAATGACGCAATTGCTAATCGTGTCGCAGAGCTGAGTGTCCCTTTGTTGTCGTCATCGTTGAAAATTAAACAGTTTAACCAAGACGTTCAGGTGTTGAAAAAGCAAAACCTCCTTCTTCAGTACAAAGTAGACAAACAAGAACAATACAGCCGACGAGAAAACGTTAAAATCATCGGCATTCCAGAACAAGGCAACGAAGCCCTGGAGGAGGAAGTCGCGGGCTGTACCATCAAGCCCAGTGAAATAGCTGTTGTCCACAGGTCTGGCCAGAGGAAGACCAACAGCCACAACTCCACTGTTTCCCGTGGCAACGCTCCCGCTGGCCGACCTGTGCTGGTGAAATTTGTATTTCGGCGGACAAAGGCGACGTTGATGGAGAAGCGACGTGACCTGCGTGCCCTGAAAGAGACCCAGGAGTTCAAGAAAGTCTTCATCAACGACGACCTGACTCCTCTCTGCTCCAGACTGCTACACGTGGCAAAGTGCAGCGAGGCAGTTGACAGGGTGTCGACAACGCATGACGGTCGGATCCGCTGTGTCCTCAAGAAGACGCCGGGCCAAACCACAAACGCCAAGGTCGTCCTGATTGACAACCCTGATGACCTGTTCCACCTTGGTGTGGACAGTGTAGACTTTGAAGCTTTGGGTCTTCAGCATGTTGTGGGATAGGGGTGCGACGGAAGGTAATGTAGTCTTCTTTCAGAAAACGGTCAATATGTGTTACCTGACAGTACTGTTGATTGTTTTATTTCACGTGATTGTTGTTCTGCTTTACATGATACTTCTGTGAACTATTCAAAAAGCTCAGCTGGTGAAAGACGTAGCATAAGCTTTGTATCACTCAATGTTTGTGGATTGCGAAGTAGGTTAAAACAGTGAATTTGTTACACACATGAGTCAGTTTGATGTTATTTTATTAACAGAAACAAAAACAGACAAGCAAGATCACTCATTCCTTGAAAATGTTTTCGATGAACTTGGGTATACAATACATGTTTTCAGTCGAAAATGTTCATCGTACCAACGTTCAGGTGATGTTGCTTTTGCATACAAAAAAGAAATATTGTAATTGTATAACCACTCTACCAAACAAAGATAACAACTCTGCATGGTTTATGATAAAATCATCTTTAACGGGATATGATAAAGATGTGTGTGTTGGAGTGGTTTACATCCCTCCTGAAGGATCAGTATATTGTAGTGTTGATATGTTTGATGATGTTGAAAACATGCTCTTTGATATACAAAGTAAATATGATTGTTATATTCTGTTAGCAGAGGTGACATTAATGCTTATACAAAAAAATTGAAAGATTTTACTGATCAACATGACAGTAAAGGTCCATTCCATGATTTGATCAATGTTTTAGATAAGCAGTTATATCCAGTTAAGTGTAGACATAATCAAGATAATCGTCGACCAAACAACTATGGGTATAGATTGATTGACTTGTGTAAATCGTCTTCATTGTACATTCTTAATGGAAGAGCAGGGAGAGATGATGGAATCTGACTGTTCACTAGTAATGGCTGTACTGTGGTTGACTATATGATTGGACCCCCCCCCCCCTTTTTGTTCACAAAAATAGATTTTTCTATTTCCCCATTTGATGCTTTATTATCTGATCTGATGTACACAGCCCGTTGATCTTGTCTCTGGCTACTGAGTGTCACATATTGAACCATAAAAATCATACTGATACGGCTGTCATACCGTGTCACAAAAAATGTGCCACATCAAATTTAACAGGTCAGAATGAAATAATAAGAAAATGGGAACACGAAAAGCTTCTTTTCAAGAAAAAGTGCCTAACGCCGAACTTACAGACTTAAATGACGCAGTCTGATGATATTGACGTCATAAATGATAAGCTCGCAAACATTCCTATTCAGACGGCAAAAGATTATTCCCTGACAAAAATCAGAGTTAGCGAAAAAAAATCCCAGGATTGGAAAAAAACAAAAACAAAAAAAACACCCCCAAAACAAACGACAAATGACGGAGGTTTGCACCAGCGGTTTGTTGGCTGGTTGCGAAGGCAGAAGGAATTCCCGGGTATGACGTCAAACAAAAATGGCTGCCGAGTGTTAAAAATAATATCCAATCAGAGCGAGTTGGCGGCCTGGCGGCCATTGTTGTCATTCGGTCGCTAGCCGCAAGTCAAAAGATACTCCCGGTCAAATTCGTACTTCAAAGACAAAACATAGAAATAGTCGCAGTTGGTTTGATTCCACATGCAAACGAAGCCGATCAGAATATTTTAAAGCTAAACACAGAGTAAAAAAAAAAGAAATTCTAGTGAAAATAGAGACACGCTGGAAAGAGTCAGAAAAGTTACAAGGTGATACACTTGACTGTGATAATTACAGGGGAATAACTTTGCTCAGCTGTGTTGGAAAACTATTCACTACAGTGTTAAATGCTAGATTGACTGATTATATCAATGTAAACAATATACTTTCAGGGGCCGAAGCAGGATTTAGACAGTCCCATTCTACATTAGATCAAATGTTTGTTTTGAAATCACCAATTGATATTTTCTCCATTAAAAAGAAGAAACTTTACTGTGCTTTTGTTGATTTTAAAAAAGCCTTTAATTCAGTTTGGAGAAGTGGGTTATGGCAAACAGTTGTTCATGAAGACGTGAATGGTAAAATTTGGCGTGTCAAAATAAACATGTATGATAGAATTAAGTCATGTGTGTTTTTAAAAATGGTGAAAAATCTGATTTCTTTAGCATTTGTAAGGGTGTACGACAGAAGACACAATTTTACTTTCGGAGACGAAAGAAGGATTACAACAGCCCCTCAATGTTTTTCACAAATATTGTTTAAAATGGAAACTATTGGTCAATGTAAAGAAAACTAAAGTGATGATATCTAATTCTAAAAACAAACTAAAGCCTTTTTTTAAGTTTGGTGATGCATGTTTGGATGTTGTCGATTCTTTTAAATATCTTGGTATCGAATTTAGTAGAAAGGGAACTTTTTACACAGCTAAAAAAAATGATTTATGAACAGGCCCAAAAAGCTATGTTTTCGTTACTTCAGTCAGCTAGAAATTAAGATTACCTTTACATATCATTCTGGACATGTACCAGTCTATGATTGTTCCTATTTTGTCGTATGGTGCAGAAATATGGGATTATGAAAATGTAGATATACTTGAAAAAATAGAATTGAAATTTTTGAAACGCTTCCTCAGACTGAACAGAAATACTATGACCCAAATTGTTTATGGAGAAACTGATATTTATCCAATTAGTGTGTTAGTGAAAATGAGATTAGTTCGATTTTGGACCAGCTTAGTGATATCAAACACAGAAAAATATTCTGGGAAAATATATTTGATATTACTTGACTTATATCGAAATGGTATTTATTCTTCAAAATGGATGAGTTGTATCAGACAAATTGTAATAGAAGCAGGGTATGACTGTGTCTAGGATGCTCAATTCTTATTAGAGAGCGAATCTTTCTGAAGAATGTCAACATTGCTTTGAGAGATAGTTTTCAAAATCTATGGAGACATGCTCTAGAGGCGAGTAGTACATGTTTGTTTTATCGAAATTTCAAAAGTGGATTTGGATAGAAAACTATATAAGTCAAATGCCTGATAATTACATTATCAGCTTCTTCAGATTTCGAAGTAGTAATCATTAGCTGGAAATAGAAACAGGGAGACACAATGGCATACCACGAGAGTTATGGCTTTGTAAGGTTTGTGACATGTCTGTGATTGGGGATGAGTTTCATTTTATAATTGAATGCCCCAATTGTGATCAGTTACGAAATAGATATGTTCCTAAAAAATATTTGTCTCCAAAATCGGTTTTTAATTTTTGTAATATGGTCAAAGGAGGCAAAAAAAGTCATTTCAGCTGTAAGTAAGATGATTAGATTTGCAAATGTTGCCCAGCTACACTTTTGGAGTTAAAAGACATTTGTGTTTTCTCAACTTTTATGTGACATTGTTGCGTATTTTGAAATGTTTGTTCTGGGCATGAAAAGATTATTTTGCAGTAATCCTCCATACTCCAATAGGAGTGAAAGGATAATTAAAACTGAAACTTGAACTTGAGCAAAAGTATTCAATCAACAGGAGATAGAGAAACACGTGAATTGAATAGAGAAACACGTGAATTGAAGTTACTGTACATGAATAGAGAAACACGTGAATTGTACCTACTGTACAGAAATAGAGAAACACGTGAATTGTACTTACTGTACAGAAATAGAGAAACACGTGAATTGTACCTACTGTACAGAAATAGAGAAACACGTGAATTGTACTTACTGTACAGAAATAGAGAAACACGTGAATTGTACTTACTGTACAGAAACAGAGAAACACGTGAATTGTACTTACTGTACAGAAACAGAGAAACACGTGAATTGTACCTACTGTATAGAAATAGAGAAACACGTGAATTGTACTTACTGTACACGTAATTGTGGGTATATCATCCACACGTGACAGGGTGAGATACGTCTCGTTAGCTGACGTGATTTTTACAGCCACCTCTTGGACACTCGTCTCACGCAAAACGTCTGCAAGCACCACACGCAACTAATGAAACGATCTGTATATCTTTTTGTGTATAAAGAATATGTTATTCATCGAGACAGGGCATGCATGGCAAAGATTACTGATACTTTTAATAGTCTACAATTATGTGCTAAGAATGTGTATTTGAACCCTGTCTGTTGTGCCTCAGAAAAATAAATATAAAAAAATGGCCCTGTGCAAACTTTGTGTAATGCACATGGTATTTACATAGAATGAGGCGGATATATTGGTACAGAAAAAGATGCACTACATTCCACAAAACCAGTGGAATATTAGAAGATGAGTATCATCTAATAAACAAAGGTACAAATCTGAATTATTCACAGACTTTGATAATACTGATACAGCTAGCCATCTGCATAAATACGACACCATACAACCTCGACTGACACAATTCGTACACGAATGTTTAAAGGTACACGCCACATGATAATGCACACATATGGTTCTCATTCATGCATGCAGATCAACTTAATATTGTTCAGAAACATACCACCACAATGAATGCATTCCTGAAAAAAGAAATGATCCCAGCTCCGGAAAGGTTGAGACATTCATCGACAAATACCTCAGGCAGATTGTTGCGCATGTTGGTTTTTTTTGGTCGGTCTCGTCATCTACGCTGTCCCAGTGGCGCCACTCCTACGCCGCTCACCCCACAAGTCCCCGTGTACACAGCCATACCTGGGTTCGTCTGCCTAAGTGCCAGTGCAGGCAGTTCACAGGAGCTGTCAGTGTTATGTCGTTAGGAGGCCACACACTCATAGAAGACCCTGCACTGCTGCTGAATCACTTCGATGGTGTTCAGTGGTGCCTGTTCTGATTCAACATTCGCAGGACACCAAATAGCAAGACCTCCTCTCCGTCCCCCCACCTCCCCCACCCACTAATGACGACAATAGTAGGTTAGTCGCGGGACCGTAAAGAGGGAGTGCTCCCTCGGAGTGAAAACCATTACCGCCTTCCTTCCAGCTACAGTTCTCCATAAACTGGCCAGCACCGAAGACTTCAACAGGCACTCACCACAAGCATGGAAGTGGAGGAGTTGCCCATCAAAGTTGGTCAGTCTGGTCATCACCTTTAATGATGGTGTGGTGGACACAGTTATTGTGGACAGACGTCCACCAGCTCCGTTCCCTGCTACAAGTGGTGTTAAGCAAGGTGGTTCATATCAAACCTTGTTGTTGTTTTCTCTGGTCATTCTTTTGTTTCGAAACATCCGTGTCACATCAAAACAAGTTTTGAAATTTGCTTAAAAGAGTCTGACGTGTATGCCAGAAAAGTAACTGTTGAACGTTTGAAATACTTCATTATTGTTGTTTGTTTTATGAATGTGAACATATTGAAAATGTTCCCAACCAATCCTTTGATCTTGAAATAAGCGATTAGGTTAAAATACATTTTGTTATAATGATAAAAGGAATGAATGTGAACAACATGTATCAGAAAAAAGGAACAGACGTTGAATGAAAAGAAAAGTCATGCCTGAATTTGAATTGAGTCTATATAATGGCAATATACAATATAAAAAAAAAAGAAAAAAAAAAGAAAAGAAAAAAAAGAAAAAAAAAAAAAAAAGAAAAAGAAAAGGAACATTGCGAGATTTAAGAAAGTGAAGCTGGATGCTCCTCTCAGAGAAATGCAAATGTGTCACTCTTAACGGTTGTATTACACTCTTTCTGGGAAGCATCATAAGATAAGCCCATTCGAAAAAAAAAGAAAAAGAAAAAAAGAAGAAAACCCAGATTTTTTTTTCATGTTGCAATGTTTTTCCTTACCAACGAAGATATGCTTTTTCCTAACTTTAATTGCGTATTAACTATTTTTAAAATGCAATTATTCTGGAACTACACTCGCTGAATGATACAGTATATATACTTGCATAAAGTTAACTTGATACAAACCACGTTCTGAGAAAGTTGACACACACTAAGAAAAATAATATGACACTATTTTGATTCTTCAGTCCAACATCAGACGAGCTTACATATCTCTTTTTACATAGTCGTCTTATTAAATCTTCGATCATCTTAGGTTAAAATAGTGTGTGTGTGCCATCCTCATGGAAAGCCTTCTCTTCTGTGAATTTAGGAAAATAGGTTTCCTTGATCGTAAAACACACACACACACACACACACACACACACACACACACACACACACACACACACCGCGCAACCACCCCACCCCCCTAAAAAAAAGAAAAACACCACCAAAAAAACAAAGAAACACATTCTTTTCTCCTTATTGCAGTGATCAGTTTAATTCATATTTTGAATACATGCCTTAACACCTTGTGGCGAAGTTAAACTTGTACAGAAGCTACCAATGTTTTCTGTGTCTCACCCGTTTGGTCATGTGTGCTTCGTTTTCGACGACAGAAAAGAAACAACTGATTCGTTGTTTCTCGAAATTTGCTTCCGTAGCTGTAATATATGAAGAAGTTGACAGTATGGTTGATGGCTGAGGCCAGTTGATAAAACCGTCTAGTGACCCAGGCCAGATTGTCATAACGTCCCCCCACCCTCAACTCAGGTACAATCAGGAAAGTTGAACGCATCATAACTGCCGGTATTATACATATGATAAATAAAACGGAAGTGGCAACAATGATTCGAGTTATCGCCACATCTCGCGAAGAGACAGAAGTAGAGGCAGACGATGCGGTTTCCCTCCACCGAGACAGTTTCTTCAGTTCCACGGCGGTGACAACTGTACAAACTGTAACACAGATGACGCACACACCAGGCAAGAACAAACCAAGCACCACGCTGTACATAAAATCCAAGATAAATTTGTGTCGGAAGTAAACGTCTTTGGGGTATGTTACGTACGAAATGCTGCCGTCTGCTGGGCTGAAGACACACAGCGTACCGTAGCGGACACCCCCTATGAACACAGTACCACCAGAGATGATCAACACCATTGTCCACAGCACCACAACAGTGGTCTTTGTCGACATGAAACCTTTCACGAGGAGAGGCCGAGTGACACACAGACACCTTTCCAGCGCTATCACGCAATACACCATTTGTGACGCCGTTATTAAACCATGCAAACCAACGATATAATACCGAACGAAGAACCGAGCTATAGGTCCAAATTCACTCCCTTTCCCGATGACAAACATATACAACACTTCGCTGCTGAAACCGTAAACGACGCTGATGCTCAGCAAGTCCAGCAGAGACAAGGTGAAGAGACAGGCGTTGATTCGTTCCTGCAGCCCGTGTTTGTAGAACACCACCATGTTGATGATGTTGGTGGAGAAGGACACGAGGAACAGCACAGGCAGAAATATTCCCGCGAAGAGAAGATTGACGATGGTGTCAACTTCCTTGGTGACCAGGTTGTCTTTTTCTCGCTGGGAGATGAACATAAGGGACTGAGCAGTGACACACCCACCAGGCACAGGGACCGTACTGTGGTTGTACAGTGCAGACGTGGTGGTGATATCAATGAGTGAGCTGTTCAGTGTCAGCCAGGACGTCGTTGATGACGGCATTGTCACTGAAACAGAGCCAGACCCGGGTTGCACGAGGCGATCTTTGTAGCGCAAAGTTTGCTTAGAGTTAAGAATGTTCCTAAGTATTAATTTTGGAAATTACTGTGGAGTTAGGAACGTTCTTAACGATAAGCAAACTTAGCGCTGCTAGGATCGCTCATGGAACCCACCCCTGGTGTCCGCTTAGTCCCTCAATGTCTGTCTTTGATATAAAAAGCATTCTTTTTCCTTTGAGTAATTTGTTGATATTTTTGTTAACAAAGTAATATTTGTTCTGGTGATTTTAAAACATTGATCCACCAAACTGTTTCAATGTAGTGGTATTCATAGAAAAGGGAAACAAAATGTCATGTATAAACTGCTTTTTCAAAAATAATAACCACGACAGAAAAGAAAAAAAGAGAAGTGCGCTTGGGACACTGTTTGATCCGAATGACTTTTAGGCCGATGGCGTGAAAGCTTTAATTCTCCTTGCTGTTACAACTGACACACAGTAGATTTCTGGTATCAATTGTTAACCCAGTTAAAATCATTCATACTGAAACTTGACTATAATCGGTTATTTTCTTACATCGATCGTGGCAGACCACTCGTCTTTTCCTTGTGCCCGAGGGATCGGTTCTCTAGCTGGGCACTCGAAATAGCAGGTTTTGGGCACTCGAAATAGCAAGTTTTGGGCACTCGAAATGGTAAGTTTTGGGCACTCGAAATAGCAAGTTTTGGGCACTCGAAATAGCAAGTTTTGGGCACTCGAAATAGCAAGTTTTGGGCACTCAGTTTTGGGCACTCGAAATGGTAGGTTTTTGGCACTCGTAACAGCAAGATTGGGCACTCGAATTAGCAGGTTTTGGGCACCCAAACAGCAAGATTCATAACATAGTGACTTCTTCGTTTGGGCTTAATCATTTTCTTTTTTTTTAGAAATCTTTCCCCCTTTTCATTTGTTGAAACACTACGAACGTAAATTGTGAATTTTTTCTCGGTTTACGATAACAGCTGTTCGCGTTGCAAATCACAATATGCTGGGGAAAACATTCATTAAGAAAGGAAAATAAATATTGCAAAGATCAGTCAGGTGTTTTGTTTTTATATCTTGCTTGTTGTGTCAGTGTACACAGACACACAGACACATACACCCCCCCACACACACACACACGCACACACACACACACACACACACACACGCAGACACACATACACACACACACATATGCACACACACACACGCACACACATATCCACACATCCACACCCACACACACACACACACGTACATAAGTACACACTACGAACATTAATATACATTATACACAAGTTCAATTAAAGAAATATACGTAACAAATTAGTTCTTACACAAATTGCTAACTGAATATTTCGACACCATAGTTGGGTTCTTTTCCCTGACGCGTAGATGCACACACACACACACACACACACACACACACACACACACACACACACACGCACACACACACACACAAACACACACGCACACACCACACACACACACACACACACACACACACACACACACATACTGGCACACACACACACATACGCATATATATATATTATACCTGTATACATACATACACACATCCCACATACACGGAGTATGCAAACATACCTTTACATATGTGTGCGCAAACGCACACCCTTGCGCCGAGTGTACACACACACACACACACACACACACACACACACACGTGCACGCGAAAAAAAAAACCCCACGATAATTACCCATTGTTTTCAGCCTTATATATAGCCCGGAAATGGCCAATCTCCCCACTGGTATTCCACGTTAATGAAAAGTAATCACTCAATTCATTTACTTGCGTTTCTCGCTCGCCTAATGAACCTTGCCCCCCACCCCACCAATCCCCTCTCTCTTACCGACACAGCAATTATCGGTAAATTAACAGCACATTAAAAAAGCAAAAAACTATGTAGAATATTAACAGGATGTCAGATGTGGTATTTTAGTCGACAGTGTTCGAGAGCATTGATCAAGCGGAACTCTGTATTGCAGATTTCACAGGTATGCGAATTACAAACAGAAGCAAGCGGAACAGAAAAAAGGATGTAACGTTATGACAGATAATATTGTTTTCTTCACTTATCCATCAAGTGATACAACATTTGATAATAAACGTTTTGGATGTAAGGAGGATCAAGTTAATAGTTTGATACTTCCGTAGGTTTCTGATTTCCAGGTTATTCGCTAATTTCCCCTTTCAGGATGTTATGCAGTCATTTCTAGAAGCCATAAGATTTTGGTTCCATGTACGTAAGAGGCTTGGAAGCACCGTGGCAGATTCAGTTCGGCGTTGGCCTTCTGATCCAGTTTTCACTGGTGATCAGAGTTCGAGGCCCCGTTTCGGAAAGGTACTTGCCTCCGATTTTACTCTTTCCACCAAAGTGTGAATGTACATGACTTCGATTGCGGGGAAAGATTAAAATCGGCGGAAAGAGAGGACTGGGCGCCGCCTTTCATTGCCGAGTCCTAGACACAGTGGATATAAACAGTGCTGATGGGTGTGAACGGCTGTGGGACCTTGCACCATGAACCTTTTTCTGGCATAAGAGGTCTATGTTGATACCACCAGAGAATGACATTTTCCATCCAGGGTTGGGGTTTCATGAGCGAACTAAGTTTGCTTACCATTAAGAATGTTCCTAACTCAACGGCAAAATTCATATATTTAGGAGTATTCTTAACTCTAAGCAAACTTGGCGCTGCAAAGATCGCCCCGTGCAACATGGCCCAAGGTTTCCAGGAAGAACCCACAATGAATCCAAGTGAGGAAAAGTTGTGAAAGGTTCTTGTTGTCTTGAATGCCACCTGGAGCCAGCTGGGCATTAGATGCAACACGTGTGATCAGTGGTTCCATCTTGCAGAACAAAAACATCAACAGTTCTTCGTACGACCGTCTTGGACAGGATGAGGTGGAGTGGAACTGCACAGTATGTCCTGTCCCTGTGCACGTGCACTGTCCACAGTCCCCTTTTCCATGCACGTGCACTGTCCACAGTCCCATATTCCCTGCACGTGCACTGTCCACAGTCCCATATTCCCTGCACGTGCACTGTCCACAGTCCCATATTCCCTGTACGTGCACTGTCCACAGTCCCCTATTCCATGCACGTGCACTGTCCACAGTCCCCTATTCCATGCACGTGCACTGTCCACAGTCCCATATTCCCTGCACGTGCATTGTCCACAGTCCCCTATTCCATGCACGTGCACTGTCCACAGTCCCCTATTCCATGCACGTGCACTGTCCACAGTCCCATATTCCATGCACGTGCATTGTCCACAGTCCCATATTCCCTGCGCGTGCACTGTCCAGTGTCCCCAGTTCTCTGTACGTGTCCTGTCCAGATAATGAATGCGTCAATGATATGAACTCCTGCCAGCCTCAGAACTTAGGTGCTCGGCAAACTGTTCCCCCTTCCTTGAATTTCTCCGTGATCTTGCGGTATTATAGAGATAGATTCGGGCCATTCACCTGACATGCTTGTTGTTGGTTGGTCAGTTTTACATCCATACAGAATGCCATGTCTAAAGACAGCCATCTTTGTGTCCACCTTTGACATCACTCCCTCCGTACCCTCTCTGGAATGTCTTCATTCTAGTAATTTACGACCAGCATTGATTCCCCAACGCTTTCATTGTCTTAGATCGTATTTACATTGTAGACTAATGTCCTAAAAAATCGCGAGAAATTTCAAACTTTATAAAGGTGGCAAATGTTTGTTAAAAAGTTAATGAATTTGAACATGAAGTAAGTATTCCAGTTCCATACCACAGTCGACGAATATACATATGCAAGAGGTGGTTTTATAGTTGTTCTCTTCGTGATATTCTGAGGCAATAATTTTTTTTCGATTATTTCGATGTTTATAACGTATGAATGCATTTTGAGAATAAGTCGGGTAATACGGGCACACCATATATAAAGCATGCGTTAGTTACACATTGTATTTGAAACTTGAGTGTTAACACAGTTAATCTATTAGTTGTTGTCATGTTCAGTGTGTTCTTTTGTTCATTGTTTTTACTCCTCTACATCCCAAAATGAGTTCCGGTGAAAGGAAACTCAATATCAAGTTTTGAAAACGAGCAACGGAGCTGTTTGTCTTGGGAAGGCAGCTGGAGATTTCCCTGTCCAAGTTGCCTATTCAGGAGATGTAGCTTCTGCAGGCGATGAAGCTGTTAGCTGTGTTGAGCTGCTCTCCCAACACTGGTGATGCTGGCTTCAGACATTGGTAGATGGCTGGTTGGTTGGACGCGGGCTGGAGCATCCGCTTGGATTTCTTCTTCATTATGAGTGATAATCAGGCGATGCATCAGGCAGATGTACCGAGAGTATTTTGCGGGTCATCCTCTGTGTGTGTGTGTGTGTGTGTGTGTGTGTGTGTGTGTGTGTGTGTGTGTGTGTGTGTGTGTGTGTGTGTGTGTGTGTGTGTGTGTGTGTGTGTGTGTGTGTGTGTGCGTGTGTGTGTGTGTGTGTGTATGATGGATTCTCCCGTCGGAACGACGGATGAGTAGGCAGGCAGGCTTATCTGTCGGTGTGTGTATCACACGGTGACTCATAGCTATTGGTCATTATTTTCTGGTACCGAAAGTCTGAATCTGCAAGACGAGATACTCCTCACTGCATTAAGAAACGTCACTGTGATACTTTGATTCCTTCCCCTCATTTCATATCTCTCCCCACACACTGAGTATTTCAGTGGCCTTTCTTTGCAACACCTGAACAAAAAAAAAAAAAAGAAAAAAAAAGGAATTCATCATTTCACTATTTGTCAACTATCCGTTAACACATGATAACGCAAACACGACCTTGTCTTACATTCTTGTACTTTCTGTGTTTACATGTCGTTACAGAACAACAATTATGTATCTTGTTTGTATTATTTGCATGTCAGTTTTAATCTGCATTTTCAAAGGAACATTGGTGTGTCTATGACATTATACTGTAGCAATGAATGGTTGATTCTACATGTCTTCTATGTTTATGTGTTATTATGGTTTGGATGTCGTATTCGCATTATGCAGTAAAGTATGCCACGGACAGTGTATCTCTCAAACGGACAACAAACGCATCATATTGCAAGGAACTCATGAGTTGGCTCTGTGTCTCGATCTACAAGTGAATTGACATTTAAGTTCTTGTGTGCGAAGTGTGACCTCCTCAGGACTCTGTGTGCCACGTACACTATGTCTAAAGATAACCAGTGAACAACGTCTTCAAGATCATCACCACATTCATGGAATGGACTTTTTTTTTTCCAATGGACTGCAACAGTGCTTGTGTTTTGGACAATGTGTAATATTGTATGGTGTGTACTATATATACTTGTGAAAGTGCAGTGGATATTTTGATATTTCACAAAGTATTTTGTTTCTTCTTCATTCATACTTCTCTTTTTTTTTTCAAACGGAAATATTTACACCCCGAATCCAATTCATGTTTGCAACCTGGCAGCAAACTTGTTTTTGGACAGGACATATTGACACTGAAGTTGTCAACCGTTATTTTTGGTGTTGTGTTTTTGGTGTACTTTTACGATTTAAGATTTCTTAATTAATACTGTTCATTAGGTGTCTTCAGTATTGTGTGGTTTCATATCAAACACCTCATGGTTGTCCTTTACCGTTATTCCAAATTTACATAAACATTTTGCATGTGTGTAATGCATTGTGAGTTTCAGGATATACTTGAATTTGTTTAGAACTATAATCAATGTACTTGTGGCAGTTTCTCGTAAATCTGTAGTATGACAAGAATCAGCTTTTACTATATAGTCCGGATGTTGTGTTCACCCACCCTATTGGACATTGCATTATTTGTTGTTCTACTTTTATTCATGTTGTGCTAAGACAAACTTATGACTTAGAAATAATACACGGATGGCATACGATGTTAGTCCCTATTTTATTCCCATTTCCCATTACCCTTCTACCTCTTGTGCAAATGCACCTGAATCGGGAGATAATGCATTGTTCATGTTCTGCTCCTGCGGCGACACCTATCTTCCGTGTTCTTCGCTTCGGGCACGCTCCTGTTCTTCATCAGTGGACTTTGTAACGTCACCATCACGGTGACCGTATACCATGTGTGCATGCAGTCGGTGGACACAGATAGCGGCAGTCGGGTGAACAACAGTGATGCTACCATCGTGATTGTCACAGACACTCACATCAAACCTCTCCTCTATGGTCAAGCCTGGTCCCGTTCTTCAATTGCTGCAGGCTGACTCATTAGTTCCAGACTTACTTCTCTGGCATCATTCCTGCCATGTTCTCCAGATGCTGAACAGATACACATCTGCAGGTGGTTGTTTCACGAACCACCAACCACATCCCTGACGATCATCACTGACAACACGATGCTGACGATAGCCTGTCTATGAAGCTGTGACACGGTGATTGCGAACTATCAGAGTCCCGTGTGACTCTATGCTCCAGTGACTGTTCATATACTTTACGTTCAGCAGGACTTCCCATGTGCTCCACTGTCGGATCTTCTTCAACGACGTGTTCCTGACTGATACCAGTGTGCCCTATGGCATTCTACACGGTGACATACTTAAAATGACAATATATGAATCAAGTCTACCCATGTGCAATGTTGCCTCTCCTGAAGTTATCTTAATCGAATACCAATCCTTTACCCCAAAATCTCTATCGTATGCCATCTATGTATCAATATAAACGTCACATACCAAGGTAACTTAACTTACATAAAATGGGACATTTTCTTGTAAGGGCCCCAGCACATATCACACTGCATATAGCAGTCTTAGAAGCTCTCGGAACAAGGAAGGGCAGATGGCAATGAGCGTGGAAACGATAACTGAAGCCAGCCTTCTTCATGAGTGATGTCCGGACAGACCCAGGCAGTACAGCAATTAACACATTAGATCACCACAAGGTCAGCTGAGTACAAATGGACTCACACACTCCGAGGCCAGTCGGTCCAGCACGTAGGGGCATCAGGCAATAGTGAGGTCCGTTATGCTGGACATGTGTCCGAGCGCACAAAGAAAGCAAGCCAGCGATGTGTAACTCCCATCTGAGATAATGCGGCCGGACGGCAGGCAAATGAATAAATTCCAGAGATGTAGGCGAGTGATTGTTTTTCATTAACGTGGAATACCAGTGGGGAGATTGGCCATTTCCGGGCTATATATAAGGCTGAACACAAAGACCCGAGAGGAGACCCCAGAGCAGACCCGAAGAGAAAGGCCAGAGCAAACCCTTAGAAGACCGGTCTGCAGCTAGATGATGATTTCAAGAGGTATGTGACGTGTTAGATTCTAAGTCAACATAGGCAGTAGTTAGGTTAGGACGTCTATGTTGATGACTGAAGAATGCTATTATGGATAGTTAAGTGATATGATGTTTAGCCCAAGAATGTTGAGAATATGTGACTGAATAAACAAAGGATCTAGAAATGAATCAAGTCTTCAGAACTTGTTAGTTGTTATATGTTGTGAAATTATTCCCTCTCGTCACAATCTATTTCATGGTGGTGTGTCTTATTCATTTGTTGGTTCGAACCTACTCTCTACCTTTCCACATCTCTTAGATGGTAGGCTTTCCTCCCTGTATGAAATCTGATTGTGTCAGGTAACGTTAGGCAACAAACATAGGGAACCAAACGAAATCAGAGAGAATAGACTGCATTCCCCCGAGTTTAAATGTTCTAGGAATAAGTTGGATGTTACTGTTGAAGGAGATAGGGATATTCACTCGTGAGACAGTTGGCACAAGATAATCCACGACTTTTCCGTCGTGTGATAGTAATATTCACTGATCTGATAGTGTGTGGACATGACTTTTCAATTCCATTTAGTGTAAAACACCCACAGGGTAATAGCGGCACCTTTTCACCCGAGTGATAGTAACGACGCAATACACCCGAGTGATGGTGCTATACGCCCGTGTGATATGTGTCCTCATATGGGAGAAGAGGGCCGATTCTGGATGCGCGCACTTCCCACAGATGTTGCAAGGGAAAACGTCTCCAGAAGTTGAGCCCTGCTTCCTTCGCTCACGCTTCTCCTTAATGGCCAGCGTTCCTTTGTTTTCAAACGTCTTTATGCCACTAGAGCACAGCATCCTCCAGCGAGAGCGGTCAAGGGCATCAGTTTCCCAGGAAGCGATGCCTATGTCACAGGCTTTGAGGTTTGTCTTCAAGGTGTCATTGAAGCGCTTGTTTCGTGATTCGTGGTGACCAAGGCCGTCTTCAGGACCACCGGGCAGCCAGTCCTCATACTCCGTCAACGACCCACACGCAGACCACCACCAACAAAGGGAGCGACAAAGCCACGAACCGCCATCCCCCCCCTCCTCCCTCCCTCTCCCCGCAGCTGTCCTTTTGGCGATGTTTGCGAACCTTGCGCAAGACCACGGGGGGAACGGCGACTCGGACCCGTCGACACCCAGTGAAGTGGCAGCCATACACGAAGTGAGACGCGCAGGCCGCCGACGCTGGCGAGGAGGAAAAGTCGGCGCTGCCTGAGACCATCCACACGTCCGGGTTCGTAGACATCCTGGGGGCGGCTTTGGAAACTTTGATGATGCAAACGCTGGTGCCCACCAACCGGCTTAATCGGGAGTCTTTGCCGCAGTCTCCTCCACCACCCCCTGCCATCCAGAGCGGGTCTCTACCATCAACGCGACCGAGTTTGAAAACACGGGAGAGAGGCGTTGGCAACTTTGACCGGTCCCAAACAGCTGCCCAGACTCAGCAAAACAGGGTATGTTGACCGCAGTCGCCTCTACCTCTCCCCCACGTCTTGACTCTCAGCCGCGCTGAAAAGGAATGTTACAGCTCTTCTATGCAAACTCATAAACTGTTTGAGAATATTTTCACTGGCAGGATCCCATATTGTTGATGCATAATTTATATGTGGTTCTATATAAGCATGACCCCCCCTCCCCCCAACCAAAATCGACAGTATTTGTTCAAGAAATGTTTTATTCTAGATAGTTGATGAACATTTTTGGATACAGTTTTACATGTAATCTTTATAAGCTGTGACCATGATAGGTTATTTATCAACAACAAGGCCAAGAACTCTGTGATGACTGACTTTCTCAATCATTTCGCTTTTAATGTACAATGGCGAACTGGTGGGTGGAAGGTTTTGACGCTTTTGTCTCGTGGTAATGATAATGCATTTCGTTTTATTCGGATGTAAGCACATATGATCAGACAAACAGAGAGAGAGAGAGAGAGAGAGAGAGAGAGAGAGAGAGAGAGAGAGAGAGATAGGAGAGACAAAGAGACTGATACAGAGATACATAGTGAACATCCCCATTTGATACACGGATACGCCAACCTCTCTTCAAGCACAAAATGAAGGCTGAATTCAGCTGATCGATAATTTAATAAATGATGAATAAAAGCATCGTCAGAGAACAATACCTGGCGGCTGAAGAAGATCTTAGGATGCTTGACAATAAGGTCACCGGGACAACAACAATCACAACAACATAAAGACAACCTAAAAACAAAACAAAACATATTCGATAAAATCCGCAATTCCGTTGATATTTCTGGATGTATATACATGGAATTACATTCATATTTCAAATGATGGAATTTATCTCTCCTTTTTGTATTATTCCTTGTATCCCCTTAATACCCTCTGTTTATATATTCCCGATGTACGAAGAAAATAAGTAATCTGTCCGAACAGTCTAAGCATTACACGCAAAACATAGAAGGAACACAACTTTAATATGCACCAGAGCTCTGCCAAACACAGAGAGAGAGAGAGAGAGAGAGAGAGAGAGAGAGAGAGAGGTGGGGGAGAGAAGGGGCGGGGGGGGGGGCAATAAGATACAGACAAAAACGATATAAATACAGACTAACAAAAGGACAGAAAAAAAAGCAGCCAAAGAAAACTGAAGAACCAGTAGCTCCTGCATCCTCCGGATCATTTCACCTGCACCAGCCTTGTCACGGGAACGTGTTCTGGTAAGACTGCAACGGCGTGTAAGCAGCAGAGCCCGACAGGAAATTGAAGAACTCGGAGGTGTCGAAAAATGGAATCACGCCAGGCAGGGCATCGTTGCCGTTACACAGGGTACCCAGTCCGTCCCCCATCCCCACTGTCACCCACTCTCCAGTGGACCTCAGGGGGCATATGATGGACGCTCCTCCGTCATACTAATACAGAGAGAGAGAGAGAGAGAGAGAGAGAGAGAGAGAGAGAGAGAACACTGAACACTGAAAGGTTTAATGTCATTAGCTATACAACTCTAGTGACATGGGGGTGCAAATCAGAACAATGATGATGGAGTCTCCCGTCGGTCCGACGGATGAGTAGGCAGGCAGGCTTATTTATCGGTGTGTGTCCTCATATGGGAGAAGAGGCCGATTCTGGATGCGCAGCACTTCCAACAGGTGTTGCAAGGGAAAACGTCTCCAGAAGTTGAGCCCTGCTTCCTTCACTCACGCTTCTCCTTAATGGCCAGCGTTCTCTTGTTTTCAAACGTCTTTATGCCACTAGAGCACAGCATCCTCCAGCGAGAGCGGTCAAGGGCATCAGTTTCCCAGGAAGCGATGTCTATGTCACAGGCTTTGAGGTTTGTCTTCAAGGAGTCCTTGAAGCGCTTGCAGGGTCTTCCAAGTTCACGGTGGCCTTCCTTCAGCTGGCCATACAAAAGCATCTTCGGGATTCTGCTGTTTGTCATGCGGACAACGTGTCCTGTCCAGCGTAGCTGGCACTGGATCAGCAGGCTTTCGATGTTGGGCAGGCCGCTCCTCTCTATGACCTGGAGGTTGGAGACTGTGTCTTGCCACTTTATGCCGAGGATCTTTCGTATGCATCTCTGGTGAAACTTTTCAAGTTGTTGAATGTGACGGCGATACGTCGTCCAAGTTTCACAGCAGTGCAACAAGGTGGTCAGCACAACAGCTATGTAGGTTTTCATCTTGGTGCTGAGCCTGATGCATTTGCTGTTCCACAGCCTGTTGTTGAGTCTGCCATAGGCGGAGCTGGCCTTGGCGATGCGCAGCGTCACTTCTGCATCAAGGGCTCCGTTGCTGCATAGGGTGCTGCCCAGGTAGCAAAACTTGTCGACTGACTTGATCTCTGTGTCATCGATCTTGATTGCAGGTGGGGGGAGGCACTGGCGTTCTAGCTAGTTGGTACATGGACTCGGTCTTGCTGAGGCTGATGGTGAGTCGAGGTTGAGAACCTGTCCATAATGAACTGCATGTCCTCATGCGTGTGTGTGTGTGCAGCAAGCGCGCAGTCATCAGCGAAGAGGAACTCTCTCAACAGTGCCTCAAACACCCTGGACCTGGCATGGAGTCGCCGCAAGTTGAAAAGTTTGCCATCTGTGCGAAACTGAATGTAGATGCCCCGGTCACAGTCTTGGAAGGCGTCAATCAGCATGGCAGAGAAGAGAATGGAGAACAGTGTGGGTGCCAGGACGCAGCCCTGCTTCACTCCATTTACCACAGGGAACGGATCCGACATGTCAGTATTTTCCTGTAATCTCGCGTGCATGCCATCGTGCAAAGACGCAATCAGGCTGGATTAGGCTCTCTGGGCAGCTGAACTTTAGGAGGATCTTAAACAGACCATGGTGGTTCACCGTGTCGAAGACCTTAGTCAGGTCTACAAAGACCATGTGGAGCTCCTTGTTCTGCTCACGGCACTTCTCTTGCATCTGGCGTACGGCAAACACCATGTCACATGTTCCCCTGCCTGAGCGGAAGCCGCACTGTGCTTCAGGGATGACTGTGTTGGAGACATGGTCAACCAGTCTGTTGAGTATGATGCGGGCGAAGATCTTGCCGGCGATGCAGAGGAGAGAGATTCCACGGTGGTTATTGCAGGATGCTTTTTCTCCTTTCCGTTTGTAAATGTGGACAATTGAAGCATCCTTGAAATCCTGGGGGACCTCCCCTCTCTCCCAGATAGACTGGAACAGGGCGGTCAGCTTGTCTGTCAGCACCTCGCCTCCATACTTGTAGATGTCAGCCTGGATTCCATCCGCTCCTGGTGCTTTTCCTGACGTTGTCAGCTTCAGGGCCTTCTGGTTCTCGGCCTTGGTGGGAGAGGCAGCTAGCGAGTCACTGACTGGTAGCTGTGGGAGGGCTGCAATTACCTCGTCAGATACGGACGAGTCCCTGTTGAGGAGGCTGTTAAAGTACTCTGCCCAGCGGGCAAGGATGTCTTTCTTGTCTGTCAGGAGGGTGGTCTGGTCCAAGGCTCGGACAGGGGTTGATCCTGTGACTCTCGGCCCATACATAGCTCGGAGACCATCATGGAAGGTCTTCATGTCGTGAGCATCAGCAGTAGACTGAAACTCTTCGGACTTTCTCTCCCACCAGGTGTTCTTCATCTCACGCAGCCTCTTCTGTACGAGTTGTTTGGTTTGCGAGAACTGGTTCTCCTTCCTCTGGCAGTCTTTATCGGAAATGTGATCCTGATGCCGTATATGCAGTGTGTTCAGGAGCTTGGAGATTCCAGAGTCGTTCTCGTCAAACCAGTCTTTGTGGCTCCTCTGTACGAAGCCGAGTGTGTCAGCTGCTGCTGTGTACACAGCATCTCTAAAGGTGCTCCATACCTCTTCTACATCAGTCGATGCAGGAATTTCTTGGAGAGCTGCTTGGATTTGCTGCTGCAGCACGTCCTTGGTGATAGGGAGGCGGTGGATGTTCAGCTTCCTAGGGGGTTTCTGCCTGGCTGGTTGGAGCTTGTGTGCAAGTGTGATGTTCATCTTGCTGCGTACCTGGCGATGGTCCGACCAACAGACTGCTCCTCTCATGCAGCGTGTAATGGAAACATCACCTCTGTCCCTCTGCCGGACAATCACATAGTCCATGTGTCATTGCTTGGAGCGGGGGTGCATCCATGTGTTCTTGTACTTGTCCGCTTGTTGGAAGAGGGTGTTGGTGATGGTCAGTCCATGCTGCGCGAAGAGTGAGAGCAAAAGCAGTCCGTTGGAGTTGCACTTGCCAGTGCCGTGCTGTCCTAGGACTTTTGGCCACAAGGAGAAGTCCACGCTGACGCGGGCATTGAAATCCCCAAGGATGATCAGCCTGTCCTTTCTGTCTACCGCTGAAATGGTGCGGCTGAGCTCCTCGTAGAAAGCTTATTTGATGTCATCAGGGTTGGTCATCGTCGGGGCATAGCAGCTGATGACTGTGGAGAAGCGATCCTTGGACAGCTTCAGACGCAGGGTCATTAGTCTGTCGTTTATCCCATGTGAAAGGCTGTCAAGCTGTCGTGCAAGGTTGGTTAGTATGGCAAAGCCCACGCCTGAGGTTCTTGGGGTGCCATCTGGCTTCCCAATGCAGTAGAAGGTGTAGCCCCCTCCAACTTCCTCCAGCTGGGTTTCACCGGCAAACCTGGTTTCGCTCAGGGCTGCTATGTCCACCTGGTAGCGATCAAGCATTCTAGCAATAAGCGCTGTGCGTCTTTCTGGTCTGTCGTCTCTGTCTAGGAGGATGCGAACATTCCAGGCACCCAGAGTCAGGGCATGACTCCTGGTTCTTTTCTTCTGTTGTTTTCGACCACTAGTGTTGGATGTCCAAGTAGGTGCGGTTTCCTACTAGGTACTAAATGAGGCAGACTTTGTTTAGAGATCCTTTTATCTCCCCTTCCCCATGTGGGGAGAGCAGTGCTGTCCCTAAAAAGGGCTGCTCTGACACTGTGGGAGGATACGGGCGCCGCATCTGCCCCAGTCTACGGCGGACAACCATCACCCCACGGCCGTCTGCGTGCAGAGTCATGACTAGGAACTGCCAGCAGCATCCTCCGCCTGTCCCCGTTACCACTTCTCCATCGCCGCAGGGCATGGGAAAAATGGGTGTTGAAGGGCTAGCTCGTCGTTCCGACATTAGCCTGCTTGCCTGACCAGCACAGGTGACATTTGTTTTAGTGAAGAGGAGTTGTGCAGTCCCTTCCCCACTGTCTCGCCTTCCGACGCTCACAGTCCCACAGGTGCAGATACTGCCATGTGTAGGACGGCCTCGGCAGGTGCAGGTTTTTTCTTCGGAGCTCCGTCTCCTAGGAGGACTTCCAGCCAAGGATAAGAGCTCCCCCTGCCCTTTGGTCATCTTCTTCCGCCTTCACAGCTGTTGGGAAAGGTTTCCTCTTCCGCCTGGTCCGTCGTTGGGAGACTTCACATACGGCAGGTATGTGGGTTACATGGTACCAGTAGCAAGGGCTATGCCCCTGACCTGACTGATTAGAACAATAATGATGAAAAAAAACCCGAAACAAAATCAAACAGAAAAGAAACATATTGGAAGTCAAGTAAACTAATGCTCGACCATCCGTTTTCTAAGCTCATGAAAACAAAAGCATTTTTTTTCTACCGATGTAATTAAGCACTCTTCTTTCTAATATTATAGGCTTCAGCAATGTACTTCGCCAGTCATCTTACTGTATCGTCATCGTAATCCATTTTCAACACACCAATGATATATTTACTTCTTGCAGCACTTATTTTGAAAACAACACATTTTTCACGAATAGTATGACATGATTTGCAGTTAAACAGAAAACGCATTTCATCTTCTCTTTGAAAGAGAGAGACAGAGACAGAGAGCAGAGAGAGACAAAGAGAGCATGTTATTGTCTGAGCGATCTTTTTCCCTCCCTCCTTTGCCTCCTCAATCTCTTTATTTGAAATACATAATTATATACCATATAGTACACCATGTTGTGTGTGTGGTGCGTGTGTGTGTGTGTGTGTGTGTGTGTGTGTGTGTGTGTGTGTGTGTGTGTGTGTGTGTGTTTCTTCATGCTTGACCATTCATTTGTTTTCCTTTCAGTCTTTCTTTGTCGTTTTCTTTGTGTGGTACTGTTCTACTGGCTTGTTTATTCACCGACACCCATCATTATGATCATCACCATCATCACCATTATCGCCATCATCTTCGTCATCATTACTCTCTCATTGTATGCTGATTTTTTATAAGAGCAAAAGTATTCAGTCAACAGGAGATAGAGAAACACGTGAATTGAATAGAGAAACACGTGAATTGAACTTACTGTACATGAATAGAGAAATACGTGAATTGTACCTACTGTATAGAAATAGAGGAACACGTGAATTGTACTTACTGTACACATAATTGTGGGTTTATCATCCACACGTGACAGGGTGAGATACGTCTCGTTAGCTGACGTGATTTTTACAGCCACCTCTTGGACACTCGTCTCACGCAAAGCGTCTGCAAGCACCACACGTGAATAATGAAACGATTTGTATATCTTTTTGTGTATAAAGAATGTGTTATTCATCGAGACAGGGCATGCATGGCAAAGATTACTGATACTTTTAATAGTCTACAATTATGTTGCTAAGAATGTGTATTTGAACCCTGTCTGTTGTGCCTCAGAAATATCAAAAAATGGCCCTGTGCAAACTTTGTGTAATGCACATGGTATTTACATAGAATGAGGCGGATATATTGGTACAGAAAAAGATGCACTACATTCCACAAAACCAGTGGAATATTAGAAGATGAGTATCATCTAATAAACAAAGGTACAAATCTGAATTATTCACAGACTTTGATAATACTGATACAGCTATCCATCTGCATAAATACGATACCATACAACCTCGACTGGCACAATTCCTACGCGAATGTTCATGATAATGCACACACATGGTTCTCATTCATGCATGCAGATCAACTGAATATTGTTTCGAAACATACCAACAGAATGAATCATTCCTGAAAAAAGAAATGATCCCAGCTCCGGAAAGGTTGAGACATTCATCGACAAATGCCTCAGGCAGATTTTTCATCGAGACTGGCACTTCACAGCGGCAAAATGAGACACTGAGGACGATTTCCAATCAACGACCAGTGGATGTCAAAATCAGGAAAAGAAACTGGGAGTGATTCAGATGCACCAGACAAGCACTTGACTGGATCACCCAAGGGGATAGCAAATTAGAACGCCAGTTACCACAGGAAATGGAAGACGACAATGTACCCTGTGATCTAAGGAATTTGTCAAGTAAATCATGAGAGCAGTCCTAAAAAAATAATCAAACCAAAACAATGAAAAATTGATATGATGATGGATGGGAGGGAGACTGTTC
Organism: Babylonia areolata; assembly: GCF_041734735.1. Lineage (NCBI taxonomy): Eukaryota > Metazoa > Mollusca > Gastropoda > Neogastropoda > Buccinidae > Babylonia > Babylonia areolata. Next base: position 29,208,957 of record NC_134884.1, on the reverse strand, counting down.
TTCACATGTATAACACACTGAACACTCTCTTACTCGGGAAGGTCGAATCATCATAGATACCACTGGCGACCACCCGGCAACTGTCAAGATCGATGTCATCAGTAGACATTCGGTCAGAGGAGAAACAGGCAGGCAACGTGCACTTCTTGTCAAAGGTGAAAGGTGGGGTCACTGTGAACACGTACATCTTGGTGCCTGGCAGACAGACAAAAGCAGGTGTGAATAAGTCGTTTGGTTGATTGACTGAATGACTGGGTGGTTTTGTTTGTTTATATGCTTCTTACCTAATTTCCTTTCTCTGTATACTGTGTCTTTTGTCTTCCTTCGTTTACTAATAGTTCTATTCTTTCTTTCTTATATCATTTGCTTTCCTTTTTTTTAATTATGCATTTTCTTTCACCATACCTTCTTTTAGGTACTTTGTTTCTCGTTATTATGCATTCGTTTAAATACTTATTTACCTTTGGGGGGTTATTTCCTGGATTATATGTTTTGTTAATTTCTAACCAAACGAAATTCAATATTAAAACGATTCACTCATTTACTTGTTTTTTTATGTTAAAAAAGTATTGTTTGGTCAGAACATTTAATTGTGAGAGGAAATTTTTTGACATTTGAAATTACTTACAAATCAAGGCATCAATCGATCGATGGATGAATGAATGAATGAATCAATTAGTTAATCAATCAATGAATTGTTTGATTGATTGATTAATATTTTCTTTTTATTTTATTTCCCTAATTGCCCTTTTAGAACAATAATTCACCATTTCCCTCATTATCGTGGTCAAGACCGTCAATTAAAGCAACAACACAAAATTCCATCATTATCATGAACAGCAAGAAACATATATAAGAAGATTATATAAATAAAAAAAGAGAGAAAAATAAAAGAAGAAGAACAACAAAAACAACATAAACAACAGCAGTAGCAGCAACAGCTACTACAACAACGCCGACGATGACGACAACAACAGCAACATTGAATGAGAACACTAACTTCCAGAGACAAGTTCAGTGCATGTTGAGATGCTGATAGTGTGAGTGGTGTCCAGGGCGGTCAGATCATACGTGGACGTGTGGACAGCCAGCGTCAGAGACGGGATGCTACACACAACACAACATGCGTAGCACTGAAAGTCGCACAAGTGCCCATAACTATCATTGACAAGCCGATATATCACATTCAGGTGAATCAATAGACAAGTGAGTATGTATGTAGATAAATAAATGGACAGACAGACAGATACATGGATAGATACAGTGACATACGCACATGCGAATGTGCATACACGCGCGCGCAAACACACACACACACACACACACACACACACATCAAATCACATCAATTCACATCAAGACTTGCCTCGACAACTGCCCCTTGCCAAACTGTGATATGAGCACGTGGGACTCGTCCAAAATGACCCCTGACCCCACGACTTCTGAGGTTGAAGTATCTGTCTGTTTGACCTGTGTTCCGAAATTCAGGACACAAAAGCAATGTAGTGCAGTCCAACACAATGAATTACAATATAACATGACAAAATACACGGCATTTTTTTTCATGTTGTCTTGATTCTGCCGACCAGGATTGATGACTTTTGCAATAACAACCAGAACAAAACCCGCACGATAAAAAACAACAACATTTCAAAATTTCTATATGATCATTGATAAAACAAAAAAGACCAGGCAAAAAATAAGCAAACCAAATGAACAATATCTATTTGTCTCTTGTGAAACAGTATTTTACAGTGCAGTACAGCACAGCACAGCGCAATGTAGTATAGTATAGTAAAGTATAATTTGGTTTAGTATTGTGACTTCTGCCTGTCTCATAAGGCTCCAATTGGTGACCATTGGACTGCTCCGATTGGTGTCCATACCACATGGTTCCAGCAACATCTCCAATGGTTAAACAATCCAGTTCTGGAGCAGCAGCCCACGTTGCAGACATCGAGTCACAAAGTTAATGCAGCTGAACTGGCTTCGGTCCGTGCCTTCCTCTGTTCCTTTTAAAAAAAAAAAAAATTAGCAGCTGTGTGATTCAACCCTCCTCAACTCGCTGGATCCACTCTCACAGTCAGTCTCCACTCAGCAATGCCAATGGTTGCAAAGACGCTGTATTTTTTGCAAATCGTATCTATTGAGGAAGCATGAAAATCTGATGGCTCGAAAACCGGTCTCAAATTGGCCTTAGATGTCTTCTGGAATGTATCCCCTTATCATCCCTTGGGCAGGACTGGGCTGTCACTGGTTGAGGTCTTTTATCAGACGTGTGGACCTAGACTTCTTCAGTGCATTTTGACATCCAGGTAAACAACCTCTGAGGGTGTAACAAAGACACAAGTGAAAGGAAATAAAAAGAAAATGTTGAATAATTCAGTCCAAGGGTCCTGGGTTCGAACCTCGGTTACGGCGCCTGGTGGGAAAAGGGTGGAGATTTTTCCGATCTCCCAGGTCAACATAAGTGCAGACCTGCTAGTGCCTGAATACCCTTTGTGTACGCACGCAGAAGATCAAATACGCACGTTAACTCTCTCCATACGAACGGCGAAAGAGACGACGTTAACAGCGTTTCATCCCAATTACCATCATCAAAATATTGCAAGCGGAAGGGTCTTATACTGAAGAGGTGAATGTTGACAAAGAATACCACAATTCTGACGACGGAAGCTAAAGGTTGGGTCATTCAGACACCCACTGGACATCCGAGGGGTCTGTGTAGAGGAGAAGAGAGGACTGGCCGTACTGAGTGAGTTAATGATCCTGTAATCCATGTCAGTGTTAGGTGGGCTACGGAAACAAGAACATACCCAGCATGCACACCCCCGAAAACGGAGAATGGCTGCCTACATGGCAGGGTGAATAAACAAAACGGTCATTTGCGAAAAATGTTATATGTCCGTCTGAGTGTGTAAGTGTGTGTGCCTGAAATCTGACTGAATGACACATGAACGAATGACGAGCGCCCAGTGGCAGCTGTTAGTCGGCTCTACCCAGGCAGGCAGCCTGTTGTGCAAATGACCCCGTGTTCGTAAAGCGCTTAGAGCTTGGTCTCCGACCGAGGACAAGCGCTATATAAGTATCCATATCAATCAATCAAAAAACTACCTTTTCCAGCACTACTAACACCACCACCACCCCCCCCCCCCTTTTCATCATCATCACACACTGACCAGTGTGACGACACCAGGATACTGGCAGTCGACAGGGATGGCAGAGCTGTAGGCCAGTCTCTTGGACCGATGACCATTCCGTGTCTGTGCTGACCGACGCCGCCGTTTGGTCAGCTGAGGCGGGCGGAACTGCGAGTAGTAGCATTTGAGAGCTGCAGAAAGCGAAAGAAACATTTGAGTTTCACATCGACCAATGGCTGTTTGTGAATGCATCTATGAAATAAACTAAATAAAATGATACAGTGAAACTTACAAAAGTGAAATGAAAGAAATATGCAAGGTCATTTGAGTTTCCTGTCGACCTATGAAAGCATGTGAATGCATCTATCAATTAAGATTAAATAAAATGACTTATAATGAAACTAACAGAAGTGAAATGAAAGAAACATGCAAGGTCATTTGAGCTTTCCCTGAGGGTAATCTGTGACTATCTCAATGGGGGGGGGGGGGGGGGGGAATTAATAAAATGAAATAGAACAAGATAATAAAACGAAAAAAAAGAGTAAAACCAAGAGAGGCGTTGCTTTCATGACTCACGTGTTATTCTTCCTACATTCACCTTAAGACTACTGTTCGGAACAAAAGCAAACGCGTGGTGGAACTGCCAATTTGCGATTTGAAAACTTAAACTTCGGACAAACCACCATTAAGGAGTTTGGAAACAGCGTCATCAGATCTACCGAGTGACCTTCTGTTTTCTTTTTCTTTATGTGTGTGTGTGTGTGTGTGTGTGTGTGTGTGTGTGCATATACTCACGTTATGTAAATATTGTTCCCCTTTAACGTCTGCCAGAATTAATTTCCACCGGACGTCACCTGAGACTAGTCTGATCCGATTTTGTTGTTTCAGTGACTATATTAAAGGATCACCCCGTTTACCATTGTAGAGAACACTGACTGGAAGGGCTAACTGGCTCTTGAAAAAACGTTCACTTTCAACAACATAATCATTTCTGAAAGGTTTAATGAAATCTAGGACCGTGACTTTCTTCTTCAAGCAGCGTCCAGAAAACGTCATGCAAACACGCACGCACACACACACACACACACGTACGCACGCGCGTGCGCGCACACACACACGCGCGCACGCACGCGCGCACACGCACACACACGCACGCACATTCTAATTCTAGCTATTCTCTGTATATATATCCATCTATCTATCTATCTACCTATCTACAGAAAGAGAGAGAGACAGACAGAGAGAGAGAGAGACAGAGACAGAGAGAGAAAGAGACAGAGAGACAGAGAAAGAGAGAGTTGAACGGTTAGAAAAAACGTTACAAACGTGTCTCTGTTGTCGCAGTTGTTGGCGGAGCGGGTGTAGGTGGGGTGGTGGTTGGTGTTGTTGTTGGTGGTGGGGTGGTTGTAGGTGTTGTTGTTGGTGGTGGGGTGGTGGTAGGTGTTGTTGTTGGTGGTGGAGTGGTTGTAGGTGGGGTTGTTGTTGGTGGGGTGGTTGTAGGTGTTGTTGTTGTTGGTGGGGTGGTTGTAGGTGTTGTTGTTGTTGGGGTGGTTGTAAGTTGGGTGGTGGTAAGTGTTGATGGTGGTGGGGTGGTTGTAGGTGGTGTTGTTGGTGGGGTGGTTGTTGGTGGGGTGGTTGTTGGTGGGGTGGTTGTAGGTGGGGTGGTTGTAGGTGGGGTGGTGGTAGGTGGGGTGGTTGTTGGTGGGGTGGTTGTAGGTGGGGTGGTGGTAGGTGGGGTGGTTGTTGGTAGGGTGGTTGTAGGTGGGGTGGTGGTAGGTGGGGTAGTTGTTGGTGTTGTTGTTGGTGGGGTGGTTGTAGGTGTTGTCGTTGTTGGTGGGGTGGTTGTAGGTGTTGTTGCTGTTGGTGGGGTGGTTGTAGGTGGTGTGGTTGTAGGTGGGGTGGTGGTAGGTGGGGTAGTTGTTGGTGTTGTTGTTGGTGGTGGGATGGTTGTAGGTATTGTCGTGGTTGGTGGGGTGGTGGTAGGTGGCGTGGTTGTAGGTGGTGTGGTTGTAGGTGTTGTTGTTGTTGGTGGGGTGGTTGTAGGTGTTGTCGTTGTAGGTGTTGTGGTTGTTGGTGTGGTGGTTGTAGGTGTTGTTGTTGGTGGAGTGGTTGTAGGTATTGTTGTTGGTGGGGTGGTTGTTGGTGTTGTTGTTGTAGGTGGGGTGGTTCTTGGTGTTGTTGTTGTAGGTGGGGTGGTTGTAGGTGGTGTGGTTGTTGGTGGGGTGATGGTTGGTGGGGTGGTTGTAGGTGGGGTGGTTGTAGGTGTTGTTGTTGGTGTGGTTGTTGTTGTTGGTGGTGTGGTGGTTGTAGGTGGGGTGGTGGTAGGTGGCGTGGTTGTTGGTGGGGTGGTTGTAGGTGTTGTTGTTGGTGGTGGGGTAGTTGTTGGTGCTGTTGTTGTTGGTGGGGTAGTTGTTGGTGTTGTTGTTGGTGGTGGGGTGGTTGTAGGTGTTGTTGTAGGTGGGGTGGTTGTAGGTGTTGTTGTTGGTGGGGTGGTTGTAGGTGGGGTGGTTGTAGGTGTTGTTGTTGGCGGGTTGGTTGTAGGTGTTGTTGTTGTTGGTGGGGTGATTGTAGGTGGGGTGGTGGTAGGTGGGGTAGTTGTTGGTGTTGTTGTTGTTGGTGGGGTGGTTGTAGGTGTTGTCGTTGTAGGTGGGGTGGTTGTAGGTGTTGTTGTTGGTGGGGTGGTTGTAGGTGGGGTGGTTGTAGGTGTTGTTGTTGTTGGTGGGGTGGTTGTTGGTGTTGTTGTTTGTGGGGTGGTTGTTGGTGTTGTTGTTATAGGTGGGGTGGTTGTAGGTGGGGTGGTGGTAGGTGTTGTTGGTGGTGGGGTGGTTGTAGGTGGGGTGGTTGTAGGTGTTGTTGTTGTTGGTGGGGTGGTTGTTGGTGTTGTTGTTTGTGGGGTGGTTGTTGGTGTTGTTGTTGTAGGTGGGGTGGTTGTTGGTGTTGTTGTTATAGGTGGGGTGGTGGTAGGTGTTGTTGGTGGTGGGGTGGTTGTTGTTGTTATAGGTGGGGTGGTTGTAGGTGTTGTTGTTTGTGGGGTGGTTGTTGGTGTTGTTGTAGGTGGGGTGGTTGTTGGTAGGGTGGCTGTAGGTGGGGTGGTTGTTGGTGTTGTTGTTGTAAGGGTGGTGGTGGTAGGTGGGGTGGTTGTAGGTGGTGTGGGTGCTGGTGGTGTGGTTGTTGGTGTGGTGGTGGTAGGTGGGGTGGTTGTTGGTGGGGTAGTTGTTGGTGTTGTTATTGGTGGTGGTGGGGTGGTTGTAGGTGGGGTGGTGGTAGGTGGCGTGGTTGTTGGTGGGGTAGTTGTTGGTGGGGTGGTGGTAGGTGGGGTGGTTGTTGGTGGGGTGGTGGTAGGTGTTGTTGTTGTTGGTGGGGTGGTGGTAGGTGTTGTTGTTGTTGGTGGGGTGGTGGTAGGTGGGGTGGTTGTTGGTGGGGTGGTGGTAGGTGGGGTGGTGGTAGGTGTTGTTGTTGTTGGTGGGGTAGTGGTAGGTGGGGTAGTTGTTGGTGTTGTTGTTGTTGGTGGGGTGGTTGTTGGTGGAGTGATGGTTGGTGGGGAGGTTGTAGGTGTGGTGGTTGTAGGTGTTGTTGTTGGTGGTGTGGTTGTTGTTGTTGGTGGTGGGGTGGTTGTAGGTGGGGTGGTGGTAGGTGGCGTGGTTGTTGGTGGGGTAGTTGTTGGTGTTGTTGTTGGTGGTGGGGTGGTAGTAGGTGGGGAGGTTGTAGGTGGGGTGGTTGTATGTGTTGTTATTGTTGTTTGTGGTAGGGTAGTTGAAGGTGCGGTGGCTGTTGGTGGGGTGGTTGTAGGTGTTTTCGTTGTTGGTAGTGGGGTAGTTGTTGGTGTTGTTGTTGGTGGTGGGGTAGTTGTTGGTGTTGTTGTTGGTGGTGGGGTAGTTGTTGGTGTTGTTGTTGGTGGTGGGGTGGTTGTAGGTGTTGTTATAGGTGGGGTGGTTGTAGGTGTTGTTGTTGGTGGGGTGGTTGTAGGTGGGGTGGTTGTAGGTGTTGTTGTTGGCGGGATGGTTGTAGGTGTTGTTGTTGTTGGTGGGGTGATTGTAGGTGGGGTGGTGGTAGGTGGGGTAGTTGTTGGTGTTGTTGTTGGTGGTGGGGTGGTTGTAGGTGTTGTCGTTGTAGGTGGGGTGGTTGTAGGTGTTGTTGTTGGTGTGGTGGTTGTAGGTGTTGTTGGTGGTGGTGGGGTGGTTGTTGTTGTTGTTGTTTGTGGGGTGGTTGTTGGTGTTGTTGTTGTAGGTGGGGTGGTTGTTGGTGTTGTTGTTATAGGTGGGGTGGTTGTAGGTGGGGTGGTGGTAGGTGTTGTTGGTGGTGGGGTGGTTGTAGGTGGGGTGGTTGTTGGTGTTGTTATAGGTGGGGTGGTTGTAGGTGTTGTTGTTTGTGGGGTGGTTGTTGGTGTTGTTGTAGGTGGGGTGGTTGTTGGTAGGGTGGTTGTAGGTGGAGTGGTTGTTGGTATTGTTGTTGTAGGTGGGGTGGTTGTTGGTGTTGTTGTTGTAAGGGTGGTGGTGGTAGGTGGGGTGGTTGTAGGTGGTGTGGTTGCTGGTGGTGTGGTTGTTGGTGTGGTGGTGGTAGGTGGTGTGGTGGTAGGTTGGGTGGTTGTTGGTGGGGTAGTTGTTGGTGTTGTTATTGGTGGTGGTGGGGTGGTTGTAGGTGGGGTGGTGGTAGGTGGCGTGGTTGTTGGTGGGGTGGTGGTAGGTGGGGTGGTGGTAGGTGGGGTGGTTGTAGGTGGCGTGGTTGTTGGTGTTGTTGTTGTTGGTGGGGTGGTTGTTGGTGGGGTGGTGGTAGGTGGGGTGGTGGTAGGTGTTGTTGTTGTTGGTGGGGTAGTGGTAGGTGGGGTAGTTGTTGGTGTTGTTGTTGTTGGTGGGGTGGTTGTAGGTGTTGTCGTTGTAGGTGTTGTTGGTGGGGTGGTTGTAGGTGGGGTGGTGGTAGATGTGGTGGTTGTAGGTGAAGTTGTGGTAGGTGTTGTTGTTGGTGGTTGCGTGGTTGTTGGTGGGGCGGTTGTTGGTGTTGTTGTTGGTGGTGGGGTGGTTGCAGGTGGGGTGGTGGTAGGTGGGATGGTTGTGGGTGGGGTGGTTGTAGATGTTGTTGTTGGTGGTGTGGTGGTTGTAGATGTTGTTGTTGGTGGTGGTGGGGTGGTGGTAGGTGGAGCGGTGGTAGTTGTTGTTGTTGGTGGTGGGGTGGTTGTTGGTATTGTTGTTGGTGGGGTGGTGGTAGGTGGGGTGGTTGTAGGTGGAGTGGTGGTAGGTGTTGTAGTTGTTGGTGGGGTGGTTGGTGTTGTTGTTGGTGGTGGTGTGGTTGTAGGTGGGGTGGTTGTTGGCGGGGTGGTAGTAGGTGGGGTGGTTGTAGGTGGGGTGGTTGTTGGTGTGGTGGTTGTAGGTGGAGTGGTAGTAGGTGGGGTGGTAGTTGGTGGGGTGGTTGTACGTGGTGTGGTGGTAGGTGTTGTTGTTGTTGGTGGTGGAGGTGGGGTGGTTGTAGGTGGGGTGGTGGTAAGTGTTGTTGCTGTTGTTGGTGTGGTTGTAGGTGTTGTTGTTGGTGGTGGGGTGGTTGTAAGTGTTGTTGTTTTTGGTAGGGTGGTTGTAGGTGGGGTGGGTGTGGGTGTTGGTGGTGGTGGAGGGTTGGTTATTGGTGGGGAGGTGGTAGGTGTTGTTGTTGGTGGTGGGGTGGTTGTTGGTGTTGTTGTTGGTGGTGGTAGTTGTAGGTGGGGTGGTTGTATGTGTTGTTGTTGGTGGTGTGGTGGTTGTAGATGTTGTTGTTGTTGGTGGTGGGGTGGTTTTAGGTGGGGTGGTGGTAGGTGGGGTGGTTGTAGGTAGAGTGGTGGTAGGTGTTGTTGTTGGTGGGGTGGTTGTTGGCGGGGTGGTAGTAGTTGGGGTGGTGGTAGGTGTTGTTGTTGTTGGTGTGGTTGTAGGTGTTGTTGTTGGTGGTGGTGTGGTTGTAGGTGTTGTTGTTTTTGGTAGGGTGGTTGTAGGTGGGGTGGTTGTAGGTGGTGTGGTTGTAGATGGGGTGGATGTTGGTGGGGTGGTTGTAGGTGTTCTTGTTGTAGGTGGGGTGGTGGTAGGTGTTGTTGTTGGTGTGGTTGTAGGCATTGTTGTTGGTGGTGGGGTGGTTGTAGGTGGGGTTGTTGTAGGTGTTTGTGGTGGTGGCGGGTTGGTTTTTGGTGGGGTGGTGGTAGGTGGGGTGGTTGTAATGGGTGTGGTTCTTGGTGGGGTGGTTGTAGGTGGGGAGGTGGTAGGTGGGGTGGTTGTAGGTGGGGCGGTGGTGGTAGGTTGGATGGTGGTTGGTGGGGTGGTGGTAGTTGGGGTGGTTGTGGATGGGGTGGTTATGGGTGGGGTGGTTGTAGGTGAGGTTGTTGTTATCGGCGTGTAGGTTGTTGCAGGTGGGATGGTGGTGGTTGTTGCAGGTGGGATGGTGGTGGTTGTTGCAGGTGGGATGGTGGTGGTTGTTGCAGGTGGGGTCTTTGCTGCAGACGGCGTTGTCAGCGAAGGCGTGGTGTCTGCAGAAAAGAACAAATTGCCTTTGAATAATAACAGTCTTCGTGTGTGTGTGTGTGTGTGTGTGTGTGTGTGTGTGTGTGCGTGCGTGCGTGCGTGCGTGCGTGCGTGCGTGCGTGTGTGTGTGTGTGTGTGTGTGTGTGTGTGTGTGTGTGATATAGACAGACAGACAGACAGACAGACAGAAAAACCAGTGGATGACGCAAACAGTGATAGAAAAAAGCATTTGTTGTCGCGTCCTTGCTTTGCCATCGGGGCATCGGTTACGAAACGTTCAAGATCGACAACATCAATTAATCAATCAGAGTTCGCTCCCTGCACCGCTTTCGCCTCACGTATTGCACTTGCATTATCAATGAATGCTTGAGCACGCTCTGTATCTGTGTCAAGGTGATCAAAACTTCTCCATGGTCTGCGTACTGCTGACAAAAGCGCAAATCTTTTTCACTGTTTATCGATCTAAGAAGAGTCCAGGCCCATAGTGTGGTCAAACTTCTCCATGGTCCGCATACTGCTGACAAAAGTGCAAATCCTTTTCAGGGTTGATCTGAAAAGAGTGCACGCCCATATAATAGTCATGTTGACCAGTCTCTGTACGATGCGAGTAAAAACAAAATTATTTTGAAAGGAATTGTACATCGTCTTGATTTTAGGGTTAAGTCAACATTCAGAGTTGTTTAATTTTCAGACCTGTTGTGTCTCTTTTTCCATCACATGACCAACATTAAGATGCCGTTGACTCATGCTTTTTTTCTCCCCTTTTCTTTACCTATCATACAGTAGTATTGCAGTGTACAGAACTGAATAGTACTGTTTCGTATTATAATGTGTCACACAACATTGCAACTGTTGTATTGTAATGAATAGCACTGTACAGCACTATACTGCACAATAATTTAATCGCGGGTTTACCCTTGTGAAATTCAGACTGGTCTCCCAAGGCAGAGTACGTCGCCATATTTCCAAAATTGTTAACATATCAACCTGAAGTGATGTGCACCACTGGTATTTGGTCAGAGACAACTTATGTTTCCTTATATTCTTTAACTCTCTCCATACGAACGGCGAAAGAGACGACGTTAACAGCGTTTCATCCCAGTTACCATCATCAAAATATTGCAAGCGGAGCGCTCTTATACTGAAGAGGTGAATGTTGACAAAGAATACCACAATTCTGACGACGGAAGCTAAAGGTTGGGTCATTCAGACACCCACTGGACATCCGAGGGGTCTGTGTAGAGGAGAAGAGAGGACTGGCCGTACTGAGTGAGTTAAAGTGCGTCAGTTGCCTGTTGCGCACGGGACCGCATTCCATCGCCCTGTCCAAAGGAACACTACAGCAGTAAGAGCACTCAAAATCCGTTGGGGGATGTGGAATCTCGGGCGTTCGAGATCCAAGCCAGGGATTTGGAATCAAGGACTTCCTTGATGGGTATTCTGTCAACTAAGCCACCCCACTTTGAGGAATTGGATTTCTCCTTCTGTCAGCTCCCAAATTACACACACACACACACACACACACACACACACATATACCCAAATGTACGCGCGGACGTGTGCTCGCGCGCGCGTGCGCGCACACACACACACACACACACACACTCTTACACACACACACACACGCACACATGCACGAACGTACGCATGTACGCACACACACATACACGCGCGCGCAGATACAGAGAAAGAGAAACAGCGGCAGAGATAGACAGACAGATAGAGAGAGGGAGAGAGAGAAAGATGGAGAGACAGAGAGACAGACAGACACATATCAGAAGAACTGATATTATGGCTACAGTTCCAAAAAAAGATAGGAAACAATGGGTAGAAACACCGGAGAAATGGAAGGGGAAAAGGGGAGAATGTGAATTGATGGAGTCTCCCGTCGGTCCGACGGATGAGTAGGCAGGCAGGCTTATCTGTCGGTGTGTGTCCTCATATGGGAGAAGAGGCCGATTCTGGATGCGCAGCACTTCCCACAGGTGTTGCAAGGGAAAACGTCTCCAGAAGTTGAGCCCCGCTTCCTTCGCTCACGCTTCTCCTTAATGGCCAGCGTTCTCTTGTTTTCAAACCTGACCAGCACAGGTGACTTTTTTTTAGTGAGGAGGAGTTGTGCAGTCCCTTCCCCACTCTCTCGCCTACTGACGCTCACAGTCCCACACGTGCAGATACTGCCACGTATAGGACGGCCTCGGCAGGTGCAGGTTTTTTCTTTGGAGCTCCTTCTCCTAGGGGGACTTCCAGCCAAGGATAAGAGCTAAAATGTGAATTAGAAAAGAACAAAACGGAGAGGGAAAAAACCGAAAAATATGAAACTCAAAACAAGAAAAGTCTACAAAGTCATATCGCTTCATGCGTTTATTCATTGCTGCTTATTGCCCAGCCGACTGTGAAAGCCACATCAAGCCGCACCCCCTCCCCTCCGTACCCTCTCCAATAGGCTAACATCATGAAATAAAAAAGCGAAACCACGACATAGACAATGTTCCTTAAACAAATGCAAACAAACACGCAAGAACAATGAACAAGCGAAGCAATCTTCTAACTGACTTTGTTAACTTAATCGCTGAACTCTCAAAACAAACAGATTAAGGCTCTGTTGGAGAAGCCAGTTATATTCCGATTAAGCATCGCCTTCTGATTAAAAACGTTAACACATATTTAAAAAAACAACAACTAGAAAACGAAGACACCTAAAAAGACTACATTGGCAGATAGATCCCTGTCCTACTTCCCAATGCTCAGTTTACAATGTACAGCGGCCTATGTAGTCATAGATTATAATCAAGTTGAAAAACACCGGGAAGGGGGGAGTTTTCTGAAGATTTACAGATGGCTTCACCGGAAAGGTTGAAAAGAGGAGAATACAGAAAGAAAAACGCCGGGTATGAGGGGGTGGGGGGGGGGGGAGTTTTCTGGAGATTTACAGATGGCTTAACCGGAAAGGGGTGGGGGGGGGGGGGGTTCTGGAGATTATACAGATGGCTTAACCGGAAAGGTTGAAAAGAGGAGACGACAGAAAGAAAAACGCCGGGTTTGGGGAGAGGGGGGGAGTTTTCTGGAGATTATACAGATGGCTTCACCGGAAAGGTTGGGGGGAGTTTTCTGGAGATTATACAGATGGCTTCACCGGAAAGGGGGGGGGGGGGGGTTCTGGAGATTTACAGACGGCTTCACCGGAAAGGTTGAAAGGAGGAGACGACAAAGAAAAACGCCGGGACTGGGGAGGGAAGGGGGGGGGGGGGGGCTTTCTGGAGATTTACAGAAGGCTTCACCGGAAAGGTTGAAAGGAGGAGACGACGGAAACGAAAGGGTGGTGGGCAGTTGCGGGAGAGTGGGGGAGAGGGTGGGGGGGTGGAGAAATCCGACAAAAAACAAAGTGACAAAAAACAGGTAATACCTGTCACACCATCTGTGCGTAAACTGAGAAAGGAAGTAAATGCAACCATTCAGCCAACCGATGCACTGTAGCCAAATAATAACCAAACAACATGGGCATAATTCAGAGTCCTAAGAAGACCCATATGCGCAACAAAACCGAAGGAAAATAACACCACGAACGACAGAAAATAAAAATAGTGAAATGCAGTTAACAGCGGTGGTGCACACAAAACAAGGCAGGTGGGTGAAAGAAAAGTGGACCCCCAATGTATCCCTGTCCCATGCCATTGGTGCCGAAGTTCATTCAGCCATGGTGCAAGAGGGGAAACGAGAACAGGCAATCATGCTGCACACAGACAAAGCAAACAAAGAACGTGTAAGCAAGTGGGGGAAGACCCAAAACGGGAAACAAAGACGGACAAGCAAACGAACAACAAAACACGACAACACGCAAAACGCACAAACTCTCTTGCAAGCAAACGAACAACGAAGGAAAATGTTGATACAACTTTCTTGGGGATCTTGCACCGAATAAGCCAGGGAGTAATATCCCACACCCGACTGGAGCGATACCTTGCAGAAAGAAAAGCCACTTAAAAATGACACGTTTTGTGCTTTGTGCTACAGGTAGAGTGACGAGTTAGAGGTAAATGGGTACAACCTTTCAAGTGTGGATAAACGATCTTCCCTGTGATTTCTCACAGACCTTTCATTGCATTTAACACTGCAGTCTTTGATATGAAATCACCACAGGGTAACTCGAAAGTGAAGTCACCGCCAGAGCAGGCCCTGTGCTTCTTTTAAGAATATATCCTGTAATCAACCTGGCCCGAAATATACAGACACCTGCGGTGTTGGTCCGGAAGTTTAAACAACCATCCCAAAAACGCAACAGTGAAGTGGATGACAATCAACAGTGGGGTCCTACTCTTCCTGTTTGAGTCCCCGGCATCGCCAGCCACGGGCAGGATACAGCAATGGGCTGACAAAGTCCCACAATGATGTGATGTTCCGATGGCGAGCAGAACCCGGCAAACGGACAAAACCGCAATACAAGTCTCGAAGACATACCATGCTTCAGGAGGAAAGACTGGAGCACGATGACGCAGACGAACAGGCGGCAGGAGGCCAAGAGGATTTACGTTTGGTATTAAATAAAAAGCACACATCCACTCCTACATATTTGGCGGTGTTTGTCCGTTCGGATTTTGTCCACTGGGGCTTTTTTCTGTTGGGGTTTTGTCTTGGATTCGTAGGACCCAAATCCTCCCTATCGTCCGTCCGTCCGTCAAGCTAACCACTTCGCAACAGCTGCTGGTTGTTACATCACATGTCTTGAAACGCTGAAACACACTCTGTGACACGCTGTGTCCACACTCATACGGTTATTACCCATTTACTTCTCATTGTTTTAGAAGATATGGCATTCAACCGTACTTAACTGTACTATGTTCTGGAGCCTAGACTTGTTGCTTGTCTAACCCTCCTCACCATCCCCTCACCACCCATCATCAATAAACTTCAAGTAAGGGTTTAGGCATTAGTCTCCAAACGGATACGAAAACCCGTGACGATCTCCAATATCAGTGGCTTCGCAGTCGGTTGATTGGTAAGCAACAATGGATAAATGAATGAATAAGAACCTGGTTCCTGTGAACAGCCTGCGTATTATTCCTCTGCAACGCAGCACTTGTCTGTGGTCAATTTCTGCAGGGGGAGACGTTATCAAACGGAGATAAAGAGAGAGAGAGAGAGAGAGAGAGAGAGAGAGAGAGAGAGAGAGAGACAGAGACAGAGACAGAGAGAAACAGAGAGAGAGAGAGACAGAGAGAGACAGAGACAGCAGACAGACAGACACAGGCTGTAAGACAGACAAAATTAATGAGTTATGTTTGAGGAGATTCTAATGAATTCAACTAAAACCCACTCACTGGTAAGGCAGACAGACAGACAGACAGATAGATAAAATACCTGTGATCTTTGGAGGATGGTTAAAGGCATCGTCCAGTTCATTGTACACGGTGTCCGGCACACAGTAACACAAGAGCGTGGAGGACAGGTGGGAGGAATCGCTCTGGAACAAGCAGTAGATCTGCTCGTCTGGCGGCGGTTCAACGCAGTGACTGAAGTCCACTGGAACATGCCAGTCAGCCAAACTTAATGCACAACAAGTCCTGGAATGTCCAAAGCATGTTGGATTACTTGAAAATTATATATTTGTCTATAAAAAGTATGTTGCTCCAAAATCTGTTTCAATTTCTGCAGTCTGCTAAAACGGAGTAGTGAAAATACACGGTTGAAATTAAGCAAGTTTATAAAACTGGGAATACTCTAATATGATTCGGTAACTTTTTATTTTTTGTTCTTTTTTTAATTTATTTTTTATAACTTTGCTGTTTGCATTTGTTCGCGAGTTGGGCATGTTGTTTGTTAAACGATGTTGTAACCTTCCATGCTGAAGTTGTTAAAACCTGGGTCTGCAGAGACCCTGGCAAAGTCATCACAATTATTATTTAAAGACAAAAAGGACCACCACCACCACCAACAACAACAAAACGAAAACGAAAACAACAACAATGAACTAACTAACTAACTAATTAACTAAATAACTAACTAAATAAATACAAGAGAAGCAAGGCCTTCAAGACTCACTTGTGATACACTTAAAAAAAATTGTTAAAATGTGTTCTGTATTTGTTATTATAAAGCTTCAGGTTAAAAGAAAAAAAAAAAGTCCTAACGGCAGATTCGAACGCCGCGTGTTCGGGTGAGAAAAAACTGTCTTACCCATTACACTATCGTGGCTCCTTAACTGACGTTAAAAAATATAACACTTAAACATGCTTTTTTAAAGGGCGATAAATCGATTGCGGCATTCGCAGTGAGAACGCTGTTTAAATAATATTATTCTGGTGTATCTTGGGCATTCAAAAAATCTTTAAGGGCAATCAAAAATTCTTTTTAAGTCCGCGGTAAAGGAGACGTGGCTATCGCTGCAATCACACTGCAACATTTAGCCGTTTTCTCTGGATCTAGATAGATGTCCAAGTTTAGTTACACCCGGTTGACACTGTCGATTCAATTTCTCTTTTATGTTCATTCTAGTTTTATAGTTTAAAAGTTGATATGAAAATTGAGTATTTTGTTAAACTAATAACATGTAGAGCCAAGTACAAGTGCTTCTAAACGTCGTATGAAGTGAAAAGGACTTCATTTTGAGAAAAGTCAAGACTGGAAATTCTTGTGTTTCATCAATTCAAGGGTTTTAACTCTCATGGTTTATTATTTTTAATTGTGAATTCCGACTGATTCTATGGATATTTTTATGGCAGTTAGGGGCATAATCCAGTAAGTGATGAGGCGTTCACAAATCTTTCTCTGAATAAATATTCTCCTTCTCCAACTTTCCATCACATGTTATCGTGTATTGTCGATTGAATATAGGATTGAACGGGCAGGTCAACAATTTGAAACAAAATGGCGTCGTTCGCGTTCGCAAAGAATATGAGCACGCGCTTCGAATATGTATAAATATGTGTAGGCAGTTGATTTTTGCCCATGACCTTCAGGGCTCAGCCAATAGATCTATAAAGTCCACTCGTCGTATTGATTTTAGTATTTTCCGAAAAAGACCACTTGGGCGAATGAACATAGTGAAAGCCCTGTACACTGAGAGTAAAACACACAGGCTTTTTATGTATTGAGTATAATTTCAAAATGTAAGGTTTAAGATGAGAAAGATCAGTTTAAAGCAAATTAAGCCCCCTAGCATTAATTACAGATTAATTTCCCTTTTTTACTATATACACCAAAGACTTGCAAAATAATTATAACTTCCATGCTTAGCAAAAGAAGTTCCTGTTTGAACAAAAAATGATAAAAATGACTGCTCTTGTTGTTGTGTCGAATATCAGATCAAAGTGCCAAATTTAGAGAATAAAAAACAAACAAAAAAACAACAACAAAAAACAAAAAACCCCAAAAAAACCCCAAAAAAACCCCAAACAACAACAACAACAGTGAATTCAGTTTGCATATAATTTGGCTTCTTTTTTATTTTTTTTGTGCCCATCCCAGAGGTGCAATATTGTTTTAAACAAGATGACTGGAAAGAAGTGAATTTTTCCTATTTTTATGCCAAATTTGGTGTCAACTGGCAAAGTATTTGCAGAGAAAATGGCAATGTTAAAGTTTACCACGGACACACACACACACACACACACACAGACAACCGAACACCGGGTTAAAACATAGACTCACTTTGTTTACACAAGTGAGTCAATGAAACAAAAACAGGATAACTGATACGAACAGTGTCGTACCCTTCCAGCCACTGCTCTAAAAATAGGGGTGGATCCTATTTTTAGATCAGTGCCTTCCATCATGGCCACCAGTCATCATCACGAGAGAGTGGAGTGACCCTCTTATTTGCATAATTATAACCTCCAACATAAAAGGACATGTACTAAAAATTTATTCCAGCAAGACTGACACAGCACCCAATCACTCACTCACTCACTGACTCACTCACTGACTCACTGACTCACTCACCCGTGGCGAAGTAACAGAAGAGGGCATCCTGCTGGCTCATGGTCACTGGCGGGCAGGTGGTGGGGAGTGGAGTGGTGGTGAGTGGGGTGGTGGTGCTGGGGGCGGGGGTGGTGATACACACGGAGCAGTCCACGCCATCGTGCTCCAGGCGAAGACGAGCATCGGTCTGTCTGAAGCTGCAGATGAGACTGTAGGGATCGCTGAAGTCTGGCACCGCACACGTTTCTGAAGGAGATGGAAATGGATTGGTTTACAGTTTTTCAGGTGTAAAAACGTGCGGTTTGTTCCACATTCCCTATACCACATCTGCGAAAAAAAGAAAAGAAAAAAAAAGAAAAAAAAAAAAAAAAGATGCCTGACCTGCACATAACTATACCAAACGCGCTGATGAGATTTTGGAAACCTACGTTGTATTTGTGTGAGTATCATCACGAAATGAAATGAAAAAATGGATTGCTTGGGTAGTTAATCAACTGTTCGTTTATTTTAACTTATTGCTGAAAAAACATTTCCATGTTTAATAGTCTGATTTATGATTAATTAGTTGTTTATCTAATGGTCTGTTTTGATGGTTAATCGGTTGTTTATCTGTCTGACCAATAATGAAGCAGTTGGTTGTTTAACTGATTAATGATTAGTTAGTTGTTTAACTGTGTAATCTGTGATTAATGAGTTGTGCATTCAATTATCTAATCAATGATTGCTCAGCCATTCAACTGTGTGGTTAATTGATTAGTTCATTGAATGAAGGGACATATAGCTGGCTAGGTACTGATAGCTTAACGGACTGATTTATCTGTTTATAGGTTAAACTACCTTGGGTTTGAAGCTTTTGATAGACTGAGCGATCGATTTGATTGGCTGGGTCCTTGGCTGCTTGATTGAATGGCGGACTGACATCTGCTCTTTAAATTTTTTTTTTTTAAAGCAGATGTGTTGTAGCGCATATGGCTCAGCCTGCACGCTTTGACGCCTCCTTGAAAGTGAAATCTGAAAACTGAAAATGATGTAGGGGAAATGACTTACTGTTCAACTCGACACAGTCATCATACTGGGCGGACGAAATGATACACTGTGTCGTTGTTGGCTCGGTTGTTGTGGTGGTTGGTATCGTAGTCGTTGTGGATACAGTTGTTGTAGTTCCCTCTGTAGCTGCTGTTGATGTTGTTGTTGCTGTTGTTGTTGCTGCCTCTGTTGTTGTTTCTGCCTCTGTTGTTGTTACTGCCTCTGTTGTTGTTGTTGTTTCTGCCTCTGTTGTTGTTGTTGTTTCTGCCTCTGTTGTTGTTGTTGCTGCCTCTGTTGTTGTTACTGCTTCTGTTGATGTTTCTGCCTCTGTTGTGGCTGTTACTGCTTCTGTTGATGTTTCTGCCTCTGTTGTGGTTGTTACTGCTTGTGTTGTTGTTGCTGCCTCTGTTGTTGTTGCTGCCTCTGTTGTTGTTGTTGTTGTTGTTACTGCCTCTGTTGTTGTAGTTCCTGTTGTTTCTTGCTCCGTTGTTGAACTTGCTACTGTTGCTTCCTCTGTTGTTGTTGTTGCTGCCTCTGTTGTTGTTGCTGCCTCTGTTGTTGTTGTTTCTGCCTCTGTTGTTGTTGCTGCTTCTGTTGTTGTTTCTGCCTCTGTTGTTGTTGTTTCTGCCTCTGTTGTTGTTGTTACTGCTTCTGTTGTTGTTACTGCCTCTGTTGTTGTTGTTGCTGCCTCTGTTGTTGTTGTTGTTACTGCTTCTGTTGTAGTTTCTGCTTCTGTTGTTGTTTCTGCTTCTGTTGTTGTTGCTGCCTCTGTTGTTGTTGTTTCTGCCTCTGTTGTTGTTGTTACTGCTTCTGTTGTTGTTACTGCCTCTGTTGTTGTTGTTGTTGCTGCCTCTGTTGTTGTTATTGCTTCTGTTGTTGTTTCTGCCTCTGTTGTTGTTGTTATTGCTTCTGTTGTTTCTGCCTCTGTTGTAGTTGTAACTGCTTGTGTTGTTGTTGCTGCTGCCTCTGTTGTTGTTGTTACTGCCTCTGTTGTTGTTGTTACTGCTTCTGTTGTTGTTTCTGCCTCTGTTGTAGTTGTTACTGCTTCTGTTGTTTCTGCCTCTGTTGTGGTTGTAACTGCTTGTGTTGTTGTTGCTGCTGCCTCTGTTGTTGTTGTTACTGCCTCTGTTGTTGTAGTTCCTGTTGTTTCTTGCTCTGTTGTTGAACTTGCTACCGTTGCTTCCTGTGTTGTTGTTGTTGCTGCTTCTGTTGTTGTTGTTGCCTCTGGTGTTGTTGTTGCTGTTGTTACTGCCTCTGTTGGTGTTATTGTGGGTGCCTCTGTCGTTGTTGTTGCCTCTGTTGGTGGTGGTGGTGGTGCCTCTGTTGTTGTGCTTGCTTCTGTTGTTATTGTTGCTGCTTCTGGTGTTGTTGCTGCCTCTGTTGTTGTTGTTACGGCTTCTGTTGTTGTTTCTGCCTCTGTTGTTGTTTCTGCCTCTGTTGTTGTTGTTGCTGCCTCTGTTGTTGTTTCTGCTTCTGTTGTTGTTTCTGCCTCTGTTGTTGTTGTTTCTGCCTCTGTTGTTGTTGTTACTGCTTCTGTTGTTGTTGTTGTTGTTGCTGCCTCTGTTGTTGTTGTTGTTGTTGTTACTGCTTCTGTTGTTGTTGTTGTTGCTGCCTCTGTTGTTGTTGTTGTTACTGCTTCTGTTGTAGTTTCCGCCTCTGTTCTTGTTGTTGCCTCTGGTGTTGTTGTTGCTGTTGTTACTGCCTCTGTTGGTGTTATTGTTGTTGTTAGTGTGGGTGCCTCTGTCGTTGTTGTTGCCTCTGTTGGTGGTGGTGGTGGTGCCTCTGTTGTTGTTGTTGCTGCCTCTGTTGTTGTGCTTGCTTCTGTTGTTATTGTTGCTGCTTCTGTTGTTGTTGCTGCCTCTGTTGTTGTTGTTACGGCTTCTGTTGTTGTTTCTGTCTCTGTTGTTGTTGTTACTGCTTCTGTTGTAGTTTCTGCCTCTGTTGTTGTTTCTGCCTCTGTTGTTGTTGTTGCTGCTGCTTCTGTTGTTGTTGTTACTGCTTCTGTTGTAGTTTCTGCCTCTGTTGTTGTTTCTGCCTCTGTTGTTGTTGTTTCTGCCTCTGTTGTTGTTGTTACTGCTTCTGTTGTTGTTGCTGCCTCTGTTGTTGTTGTTGTTACTGCTTCTGTTGTTGTTTCTGCCTCTGTTGTTGTTTCTGCTTCTGTTGTTGTTGCTGCCTCTGTTGTTGTTGTTTCTGCCTCTGTTGTTGTTGTTACTGCTTGTGTTGTTGTTACTGCCTCTGTTGTTGTTGTTGTTTCTGCCTCTGTTGTTGTCGTTACTGCTTCTGTTGTTGTTGCTGCCTCTGTTGTTGTTGTTGTTACTGCTTCTGTTGTAGTTTCTGCCTCTGTTGTTGTTTCTGCTTCTGTTGTTGTTGCTGCCTCTGTTGTTGTTGTTTCTGCCTCTGTTGTTGTTGTTACTGCTTCTGTTGTTGTTACTGCCTCTGTTGTTGTTGTTGTTGCTGCCTCTGTTGTTGTCGTTACTGCTTCTGTTGTTGCTTCTGCCTCTGTTGTAATTGTTACTGCTTCTGTTGTTTCTGCCTCTGTTGTTGTTTCTGCCTCTGTTGTTGTTTCTGCCTCTGTTGTTGTTGTTGTTGTTTCTGCTTCTGTTGTTGTTACCGCCTCTGTTGTTGTTGTTGCTGCCTCTGTTGTTATTACTGCTTCTGTTGATGTTTCTGCCTCTGTTGTGGTTGTTACTGCTTGTGTTGTTGTTGCTGCCTCTGTTGTTGTTGCTGCCTCTGTTGTTGTTGTTGTTGTTGTTACTGCCTCTGTTGTTGTAGTTCCTGTTGTTTCTTGCTCCGTTGTTGAACTTGCTACTGTTGCTTCCTCTGTTGTTGTTGTTTCTGCCTCTGTTGTTGTTGCTGCCTCTGTTGTTGTTGTTTCTGCCTCTGTTGTTGTTGCTGCTTCTGTTGTTGTTTCTGCCTCTGTTGTTGTTGTTTCTGCCTCTGTTGTTGTTGTTACTGCTTCTGTTGTTGTTACTGCCTCTGTTGTTGTTGTTGCTGCCTCTGTTGTTGTTGTTACTGCTTCTGTTGTAGTTTCTGCCTCTGTTGTTGTTGTTACTGCTTCTGTTGTTGTTTCTGCCTCTGTTGTTGTTGTTTCTGCCTCTGTTGTTGTTGTTACTGCTTGTGTTGTTGTTGCTGCCTCTGTTGTTGTTGTTGTTGCTGCCTCTGTTGTTGTTATTGCTTCTGTTGTTGTTTCTGCCTCTGTTGTGGTTGTTACTGCTTCTGTTGTAGTTTCTGCCTCTGTTGTTGTTGTTGTTGTTGTTGTTACTGCTTCTGTTGTTGTTGTTGCTGCCTCTGTTGTTGTTGTTACTGCTTCTGTTGTAGTTGTTACTGCTTCTGTTGTTTCTGCCTCTGTTGTGGTTGTAACTGCTTGTGTTGTTGTTGCTGCCTCTGTTGTTGTTGTTACTGCCTCTGTTGTTGTAGTTCCTGTTGTTTCTTGCTCTGTTGTTGAACTTGCTACCGTTGCTTCCTGTGTTGTTGCTGCTGTTGTTACTGCCTCTGTTGGTGTTATTGTTGTTGTTAGTGTGGGTGCCTCTGTCGTTGTTGTTGCCTCTGTTGGAGGTGGTGGTGGTGCCTCTTTTGTTGTTGTTGCTGCCTCTGTTGTTGTGCTTGCTTCTGTTGTTATTTTTGCTGCTTCTGTTGTTGTTGCTGCCTCTGTTGTTGTTGTTACGGCTTCTGTTGTTGTTTCTGTCTCTGTTGTTGTTGTTACTGCTTCTGTTGTTTCTGCCTCTGTTGTGGTTTTAACTGCTTCTGTTGTTGTTGCTGCCTCTGTTGTTGTTGTTACTGCCTCTGTTGTTGTTGTTTCTGCCTCTGTTGTTGTTGCTGCTTCTGTTGTTGTTGCTGCCTCTGTTGTTGTTTCTGCCTCTGTTGTTGTTACTGCCTCTGTTGTTGTTGTTTCTGCCTCTGTTGTTGTTGTTGTTGTTTCTGCCTCTGTTGTTGTTACTGCCTCTGTTGTTGTTGTTTCTGCCTCTTTTGTTGTTGCCGCCTCTGTTGTTGTTTCTGCCTCTGTTGCTGTTGTTGTTTCTGCCTCTGTTGTTGTTACTGCCTCTGTTGTTGTTGTTGCTGCCTCTGTTGTTGTTGTTGTTACTGCTTCTGTTGTAGTTTCTGCCTCTGTTGTTGTTGTTACTGCTTCTGTTGTTTCTGCCTCTGTTGTGGTTTTAACTGCTTGTGTTGTTGTTGCCGCCTCTGTTGTTGTTGTTACTGCCTCTGTTGTTGTTGTTTCTGCCTCTGTTGTTGTTGCTGCTTCTGTTGTTGTTGCTGCCTCCGTTGTTGTTTCTGCCTGTGTTGTTGTTACTGCCTCTGTTGTTGTTGTTTCTGCCTCTGTTGTTGTTGTTGTTTCTGCCTCTGTTGCTGTTGTTTCTGCCTCTGCTGTTGTTGTTGTTACTGCTTCTGTTGTTGTTACTGCCTCTGTTGTTGTTGTTGCTGCCTCTGTTGTTACTGCCTCTGTTGTTGTTGTTGTTGCTGCCTCTGTTGTTGTTGTTACTGCTTCTGTTGTTGTTTCTGCCTCTGTTGTTGTTGTTTCTGCCTCTGTTGTTGTAGTTCCTGTTGTTTCTTGCTCCGTTGTTGAACTTGCTACTGTTGCTTCCTCTGTTGTTGTTGTTGCTGCTTCTGTTGTTGTTGCCTCTGGTGTTGTTGTTGTTACTGCCTCTGTTGTTGTTGTTTCTGCCTCTTTTGTTGTTTCTGCCTCTGTTGTTGTTGTTACTGCTTCTGTTGTTTCTGCCTCTGTTGTGGTTTTAACTGCTTCTGTTGTTGTTGCTGCC
Organism: Babylonia areolata; assembly: GCF_041734735.1. Taxonomy (NCBI): domain Eukaryota; kingdom Metazoa; phylum Mollusca; class Gastropoda; order Neogastropoda; family Buccinidae; genus Babylonia; species Babylonia areolata. Next base: position 29,185,650 of record NC_134884.1, on the reverse strand, counting down.
TCTTTTGTTGTTGTTACTGCCTCTGTTGTTGTTGTTTCTGCCTCTGTTGTTGTTGCTGCTTCTGTTGTTGTTGCTGCCTCTGTTGTTGTTACTGCCTCTGTTGTTGTTGTTTCTGCCTCTGTTGTTGTTGTTGTTGTTTCTGCCTCTGTTGTTGTTACTGCCTCTGTTGTTGTTGTTTCTGCCTCTTTTGTTGTTGCCGCCTCTGTTGTTGTTTCTGCTTCTGTTGTTGTTTCTGCCTCTGTTACTGTTGTTGTTTCTGCCTCTGTTGTTGTTACTGCCTCTGTTGTTGTTGTTGCTGCCTCTGTTGTTGTTGTTGTTACTGCTTCTGTTGTAGTTTCTGCCTCTGTTGTTGTTGTTACTGCTTCTGTTGTTTCTGCCTCTGTTGTGGTTTTAACTGCTTGTGTTGTTGTTGCCGCCTCTGTTGTTGTTGTTACTGCCTCTGTTGTTGTTGTTTCTGCCTCTGTTGTTGTTGCTGCTTCTGTTGTTGTTGCTGCCTCCGTTGTTGTTTCTGCCTGTGTTGTTGTTACTGCCTCTGTTGTTGTTGTTTCTGCCTCTGTTGTTGTTGTTGTTTCTGCCTCTGTTGCTGTTGTTTCTGCCTCTGCTGTTGTTGTTGTTACTGCTTCTGTTGTTGTTACTGCCTCTGTTGTTGTTGTTGCTGCCTCTGTTGTTACTGCCTCTGTTGTTGTTGTTGTTGCTGCCTCTGTTGTTGTTGTTACTGCTTCTGTTGTTGTTTCTGCCTCTGTTGTTGTTGTTTCTGCCTCTGTTGTTGTTTCTGCCTCTGTTGTGGTTGTAACTGCTTGTGTTGTTGTTGCTGCTGCCTCTGTTGTTGTTGTTACTGCCTCTGTTGTTGTAGTTCCTGTTGTTTCTTGCTCTGTTGTTGAACTTGCTACCGTTGCTTCCTGTGTTGTTGTTGTTGCTGCTTCTGATGTTCTTGTTGCCTCTGGTGTTGTTGTTGCTGTTGTTACTGCCTCTGTTGGTGTTATTGTTGTTAGTGTGGGTGCCTCTGTCGTTGTTGTTGCCTCTGTTGGTGGTGGTGGTGGTGCCTCTGTTGTTGTTGTTGCTGCCTCTGTTGTTGTGCTTGCTTCTGTTGTTACTGTTGCTGCTTCTGTTGTTGTTGCTGCCTCTGTTGTTGTTGTTACTGCTTCTGTTGTTGTTTTTGCCTCTGTTGTAGTTGTTACTGCTTCTGTTGTTGTTTCTTCCTCTGTTGTAGTTGTTACTGCTTCTGTTGTTGTTGCTGCCTCTGTTGTTGTTGTTGCTGCTTCTGTTGTTGTTGTCACTGCCTCTGTTGTTGTAGTTCCTGTTGTTTCTTGCTCCGTTGTTGAACTTGCTACTGTTGCTGCCTCTGTTGTTGTTACTGCCTCTGTTGTTGTTGCTGCTTCTGTTGTTGTTTCTGCCTCTGTTGTTGTTTCTGCCTCTGTTGTTACTGTTACTGCTTCTGTTGTTGTTTCTGCCTCTGTTGTTTTTGCTGCCTCTGTTGTTGTTGTTGCTGCCTCTGTTGTTGTTGCCTCTAGTGTTGTTACTGCTTCTGTTGTTGTTGGTGCCTCTGTTGTTATTGTTACTGCTTCTGTTGTTGTTTCTGCCTCTGTTGTTGTTGTTGCTGCCTCGTTTGTTGTTGTTGCTGCCTCTGTTGTTGTTGTTGCTGCCTCTGTTGTTGTTGCCTCTATTGTTGTTACTGCTTGTGTTGTTGTTGGTGCCTCTGTTGTTATTGTTACTGCTTCTGTTGTTGCTGCCTCTGTTGTTGTTATTTCTGATTCTGTTGTTGTTGCTTTCTCTGTTGTTGCTGTTGCTCCCTCTGTTGTTGTTGTTACTGCCTCTGTTGTTGTTGTTGTTGCCTCTGGTGGTGGTGTTGTTGCCTCTTGTGTTGTTTTTGTTGTTACTGTCTCTGTTGTTGTTAGTGTAGATTCCTCTGTCGTTGTTGTTGCGTCTGTTGGTGGTGGTGGTGGTGCCTCTGTTGTTATAGCTGTTGCTTCCTCAGTTGTTGTAGGTGTCTCTGTTGCTTCCTGTGTTGTTGTAGGTGTCTCTGTTGCTTCCTGTGTTGTTGTAGTTGCCTCTGTTGCTTCCTGTGTTGTAGGTTCCTCTGTTGCTTCCTGTGTTGTAGGTTCCTCTGTTGCTTCCTGTGTTGTTGTAGTTGCCTCTGTAGCTTCCTGTGTTGTAGGTTCCTCTGTTGCTTCCTGTGTTGTAGTTGCCTCTGTAGCTTCCTGTGTTGTAGGTGTCTCTGTTGCTTCCTGTGTTGTTGTAGTTGCCTCTGTTGCTTCCTGTGTTGTAGGTTCCTCTGTTGCTTCCTGTGTTGTTGTAGGTTCCTCTGTTGCTTCCTGTGTTGTAGGTTCCTCTGTTGCTTCCTGTGTTGTTGTAGGTATCTCTGTTGCTTCCTGTGTTGTAGGTCCCTCTGTAGCTTCCTGTGTTGTTGTAGGTTCCTCTGTGGCTTCCTGTGTTGTTGTAGGTTCCTCTGTTGTTTCCTGTGTTGTAGGTTCTTCTGTTGTTGTTGTAGGTTCCTCTGTTGCTTCCTGTGTTGTAGGTGCCTCTGTCGTTGTTGTTGCCTCTGTTGGTGGTGGTGGTGGTGCCTCTGTCGTTGTTGTTGCTTCCTGAGTTGTTGTGCTTGCTTCTGTTGCTTCCTCTGTTATTTTAGTTGCCTCTGTAGTTGTTGTAGTTACCAGAGTTGTTCCCTCAGTTGTTGTTTGCGCTGGTGTGGCGCTCGTTGTCTCCACAGGAAGACCTGCGCACACAAACACAATTATACAAAGGTACACAGGTACACGTAAAGTAAGGACATCTGGCGACACAACGGATATACAGGGGCAGGTAACTCTGCCGACAATGACTGGAAAGCTATGGAACAACTTCAGGCACAAATCTGTTCACGTAAACAGAACGCATATGGACATGGGTACAGATGTGTACGTGGAGTGATGGCCTAGAGGTAACGCGTCCGCCTAGGAAGCGAGAGGATCTGAGCGCACTGGTTCGAATCACGGCTCAGCCGCCGATATTTTCTCCCCCTCCACTAGACCTTGAGTGGTGGTCTGGACGCTAGTCATTCGGATGAGACGATAAACCGAGGTCCCGTGTGCAGCATGCACTTAGCGCACGTAAAAGAACCCACGGCAACACAAGGATTGTTCCTGGCAAAATTCTGTAGAAAAATCCACTGCGATAAGAAAAACAAATAAAACTGGACCCAGGAAAAAAATACAAAAGAATGGGTGGCGCTGTAGCGACGCGTTCTCCCTGGGCAGAGCAGCCCGAATTTCACACAGAGAAATCTGTTGTGATAAAGAGAAATACGAATACGAATAAAGACATCACACGCTATTCTCCTGATATGACGGTGACTACATGTGAATAGAGCAACCACAGGTAAAGACCTGCGCACATAGCACATGTATACCTATAAGAACAAACGGAGACAGAGATTTCTGTTGCTTCCTCTGAAGACTTCTAGTGGCGTATGCAGTTCTCTTGATGATGACTGCATTGCTTTGAAACATTCGCAGGCAAGTGCACACTGCGATGGCTTTGAAACAGACATAAGACACAAAACTGAATTATTGTACGTGGAAACACATTGTTTAGTTTAGCACTTTAAGTTCCGTCGACAGACTCTCTCGTCCTAGTGTATGTTCATTTGTATCAATCAAAATGGATTTTTCTTTTTTCTTCTGCTACGGACCATAGTTTTGCTGCTATGGGATTTTCACACGCGCTGTTTGCTTTATGCAGAAGTGACTTTTTCTTATCCGTCTCATCCTAAAAATCTAATATCCAGACAAACATTTAATGTCCTTTGGAGGTTGGGTGGATTGTAGTATGTCTGTTATACAGAGACAGGACTAAGGTACGGGCCGCTGAAACAACGTGTATTATTCCTTCCGATGCACGACACACTAAAAGAACGCCATACGATC
>NC_134884.1:29169248-29176748 GCF_041734735.1 Babylonia areolata | reverse complement strand
CTGTTGCTTCCACTGTTGTTGTTGTTGCTTCTGTTGCTTCCTCTGTTGTTGTTGTTGCTTCTGTTGCTGCCTCTGTTGTTGTTGTTGCTTCTGTTGCTGCCTCTGTTGTTGTTGTTGCTTCTGTTGCTTCCACTGTTGTTGTAGTTGCTTCTGTTGCTTCCTCTGTTGTTGAAGTTGCTTCTGTTGCTGCCTCTGTTGTTGCTGCTGCTTCTGTTGCTTCCACTGTTGTTGTTGTTGCTGCTTCTGTTGCTTTCACTGTTGCTGTAGTTGCTTCTGTTCCTTCCTTGGTTGTTGTAGTTGCCTCTGTTGCTGCCTCTGTTGTTGTTGTTGCTTCTGTTGCTTCCACTGTTGTTGTTGTTGCTTCTGTTGCTGTCTCTGTTGTTGTTGTTGCTTCTGTTGCTTCCACTGTTGTTGTTGTTGCTTCTGTTGCTGCCTCTGTTGTTGTTGTTGCTTCTGTTGCTTCCTCTGTTGTTGTTGTTGCTTCTGTTGCTTCCTCTGTTGTTGTAGTTGCTTCTGTTGCTTCCGCTGTTGTTGAAGTTGCTTCTGTTGCTGCCTCTGTTGTTGTTGCTGCTTCTGTTGCTTCCACTGTTGTTGTTGTTGCTGCTTCTGTTGCTTCCACTGTTGTTGTAGTTGCTTCTGTTGCTTCCTTGGTTGTTGTAGTTGCCTCTGTTGCTGCCTCTGTTGTTGTTGCTGCTTCTGTTGCTGCCACTGTTGTTGTTGTTGCTTCTGTTGCTGCCTCTGTTGTTGTTGTTGCTTCTGTTGCTTCCACTGTTGTTGTTGTTGCTTCTGTTGCTGCCTCTGTTGTTGTTGCTGCTTCTGTTGCTTCCACTGTTGTTGTTGTTGTTGCTTCTGTTGCTGCCTCTGTTGTTGTTGCTTCTGTTGCTTCCACTGTTGTTGTAGTTGCTTCTGTTGCTTCCTTGGTTGTTGTAGTTGCCTCTGTTGCTGCCTCTGTTGTTGTTGCAGCTTCTGTTGCTTCCACTGTTGTTGTTGTTGCTTCTGTTGCTGTCTCTGTTGTTGAAGTTGCTTCTGTTAATGCCTCTGTTGTTGTTGTTGTTGCTTCTGTTTCTTCCTTGGTTGTTGTAGTTGCCTCTGTTGCTGCCTCTGTTGTTGTTGCTGCTTCTGTTGCTGCCACTGTTGTTGTTGTTGCTTCTGTTGCTGCCTCTGTTGTTGTTGTTGTTTCTGTTGCTTCCACTGTTGTTGTTGTTGCTTCTGTTTCTGCCTCTGTTGTTGTTGTTGCTTCTGTTGCTTCCATTGTTGTTGTTGTTGTTGTTTCTGTTGCTGCCTCTGTTGTTGTTGCTTCTGTTCCTTCTTTGGTTGTTGTAGTTGCTTCTGTTGCTGCCTCTGTTGTTGTTGCAGCTTCTGTTGCTTCCACTGTTGTTGTTGTTGCTTCTGTTGCTGTCTCTGTTGTTGAAATTGCTTCTGTTGATGCCTCTGTTGTTTTTGTTGCTTCTGTTGCTATTTTGGTAGTTGCAGTTGCCTCTGTTGTTGTTGTTGCTTCTGTTGCTGCCTCGGTTATCGCCGTTGTTTCTGTTGCTTCCACTGTTGTAGATGCTTCTGTCGCTTCCTTGGTTGTTGTAGATGCCTGTGTTGCCGCCTCTGTTGTTGTAGTTGCTTCTGTTGCTGCCTCTGTTGTTGTTGCTGCTTCTGTTGCTTCCATTGTTGTTGTTGTTGCTTCTGTTGCTTCCACTGTTGTTGTAGTTGCTTCTGTTGCTTCCTTGGTTGTTGTAGTTGCTTCTGTTGCTTCCTTGGTTGTTGTAGTTGCTTCTGTTGCTTCCACTGTTGTTGTTGTTGCTTCTGTTGCTGCCTCTGTTGTTGTTGCTTCTGTTGCTTCCACTGTTGTTGTAGTTGCTTCTGTTGCTTCCTTGGTTGTTGTAGTTGCCTCTGTTGCTGCCTCTGTTGTTGTTGCAGCTTCTGTTGCTTCCACTGTTGTTGTTGTTGCTTCTGTTTCTGTCTCTGTTGTTGAAATTGCTTCTGTTGATGCCTCTGTTGTTTTTGTTGCTTCTGTTGCTATTTTGGTAGTTGCAGTTGCCTCTGTTGTTGTTGTTGCTTCTGTTGCTGCCTCGGTTATCGCCGTTGTTTCTGTTGCTTCCACTGTTGTAGTTGCTTCTGTTGCTTCCTTGGTTGTTGTAGTTGCCTCTGTTGCTGCCTCTGTTGTTGTTGTTGCTTCTGTTGCTTCCTTGGTTGTTGTAGTTGCTTCTGTTGCTGCCTCTGTTGTTGTTGCTGCTTCTGTTGCTTCCACTGTTGTTGTTGTTGCTTCTGTTGCTGCCTCTGTTGTTGTTGCTTCTGTTGCTTCCAATGTTGTTGTAGTTGCTTCTGTTGTTTCCTTGGTTGTTGTAGTTGCCTCTGTTGCTGCCTTTGTTGTTGTTGCTTCTGTTGCTTCCTTGGTTGTTGTTGCTTCTGTTACTTCCACTGTTGTTGTAGTTGCTTCTGTTGCTTCCTCTGTTGTTCTTGTTGCTTCTGTTGCTTCCACTGTTGTTGTAGTTGCTTCCGTTGCTATTTTGGTAGTTGCAGTTGCCTCTGTTGCTTCCTCTGTTGTTGTTGCTTCTGTTGCTGCCTCTCTTGTTGTAGTTGCTTCTGTTGCTTCCTCTGTTGTTGTTGCTTCTGTTGCTTCCACTGTTGTAGTTGCTTCTGTTGCTTCCTTGCTTGTTGTAGTTGCCTCTGTTGCTGCCTCTGTTGCTTCCACTGTTGTTGTAGTTGCTTCTGTTGCTTCCTCTGTTGTTGTTGCTTCTGTTGCTTCCACTGTTGTAGTTGCTTCTGTTGCTTCCTCTGTTGTTGTTGCTTCTGTTGCTGCCTCGGTTATCGCCGTTGTTTCTGTTGCTTCCTCTGTTGTTGTTGCTTCTGTTGCTTCCACTGTTGTAGTTGCTTCTGTTGCTTCCGCTGTTGTTGTTGTTGCTTCTGTTGCTTCCTTGGTTGTTGTTGTTGCTTCTGTTGCTGCCTCTGTTGTTGTTGCTTCTGTTGCTGCCTCTGTTGTTGTTGTTGCTTCTGTTGCTTCCTTGGTTGTTGTTGTTGCTTCTGTTGCTGCCTCTGTTGTTGTTGCTTCTGTTGCTTCCTCTGTTGCTGTTGTTGCTTTCTCTGTTGTTGAAGTTGCTTCTGTTGCTGCCTCTGATGTTGTTGTTGCTTCTGTTGCTTCCGCTGTTGTTGTTTTTGCTTCTGTTGCTTCCTTGGTTGTTGTAGTTGCTTCTGTTGATGCGTCTGTTGTTGTTGTTGCTTCCTCTGTTGTTGAAGTTGCTTTTGTTGCTGCCTCTGATGTTGTTGTTGCTTCTGTTGCTTCCTTGGTTATTGTAGTTGACTCTGTTGCTTCCGCTGTTGTTGTAGTTGCTTCTGTTGCTGCCTCTGATGTTGTTGTTGCTTCCGCTGTTGTTGTTTTTGCTTCTGTTGCTTCCTTGGTTGTTGCAGTTGACTCTGTTGCTTCCGCTGTTGTTGTAGTTGCTTCTGTTGCTTTCTCTGTTGTTGTTGTAGTTGCCTCTGCTGTCGTAGTTGGCTCTGTTGATAATGTGGTTTCCACAGGTGTCGTTGAAGGTTCCTCTGAGGGTGTGGCGTTTTCAGAAGTAGCTGCAGCAGAAGCTGCAGACGTTCCACTGGTTGTACCGACGCTGGTCAGCTCGTGAGTCGCTGAATGTGTGGTGGTGGTGGTGGTGGTGGTGTTGGTTTGTGTGGCTGGGGTGGTGTGAGAGGCTGTCGTGGTTATGACGATGCCTGGTGTCGTGGGCTCCAGCTCAATGGCGGTTGTAACCGTTTTGGTCGTTGTCGTGGTGGTGGGTATCGATGCCGTGACCGTGGTGGCGTTCGTCGTTGTCTCTGCCTCTGTGGGAGGCACCACTGGAAGACCTGCGCAGATAGAATTACAAGAATGAGCCGGACACATAAGGGCATGTATGAGACCTCTGTCTCTGCTGATCATATGACTGCGTGGGTATTGAAAACAAGCACAGGCCTATAAACACAACATGCGAACATGAATACAATGCTACGGACACATAAGGACAAGTAAGGACCTCTAACTGCTGTGGGTATGGAAAACAAAACACAAGCATGTGCACACAACGTATAGGGTTGGGACACTTGGACATATAAAGACTCTACATACAGTTAATTTTCTCCTGATCTCCACTTGCCACTATGAAAACTGAGGAACACTGGTGCGCATAAGGGCATCTGGCGACACAGCGGACACTCAGACATGTCTAACACAGCTGATGTTAACTGCGTGGATATGGAACAGCCAAAGGCACACTATCTGCGCACATAGACACAAGCGTAAGGACACGTGGACAGATAAAGACATCACACACACACACACACACACACACACACACACACACACACACAAACACACGCACGAATGTTTGCTCACATTTTCACACACACACACACACACACACACACACACACACACACACACACACACACACACACGTGAAGTTCTTACCGCATTTGGTGCCTGGAGGGCATTGGATGCCGATAATCAGAAGGTCCGTACAGCTTGAAACAAACTCCAGGTTACAATCTGGAACAAGTTCAGAATCACACCCTAAGCCCACAATATCCTCACAAATGATTTTACTGTACTGCACTGTACTGTACTGCACTGCACTGTTCTGTACTTTACTGTCCTGTACTGTGCTGTGCTATGCTGCACTGAACTGTATTATACTGTACTGTGCTGTACTCTATGGTTTATGTTGTGTTGCATTGCATTGTATTCATGCAACATGTGGATGTACACAACAAAATAATAATAATAATAATAATAATAATAATTTGTTTATTTATACAGTGCCTGGTCAAATAATTTTGCTCTAAGCGTTTCACAATTACAAGTATAAATATGTACATAAATATAAATATCGATATGAATACTGTCTGTATTCACAAATACATTCAATATATCCATAAACATGCCATATTCATAAATGTTGAGTTTTTTCACAAATACGTCATATCCATTACTACTGGAAATATCACTAATACGACATGACTGTACAAAACTATTCGGAAATATACAGTACGTGATATTTATAAACATCGGGTGAATTCATTGTGGCATTCCACTGGAGGATAATGATTAACAAAATAACACGAATGCAGGATTTATTCAGAAATCTGTTCCGATTCACAAGATATTCACAAAGCAAATCATCCTCAAAAAGTATCCCGGATAAAATACTTTCACAATAATTTATTTCAACAAAATGTAATATCCACGAAAATACACCTATGCTGTTTTTTTTTTCTTTGTTGTTGTTGTTGTTGTTTTAAGATCAGGACATGATCATTTCAGAAAATAAAAGTCAAAGTCATAACTGGATTTATCATAACGTTTGCATCAATTCGAGTAAACAAAGAAAAGGGGTTCACACACACACACACACACACACACACACACACACACACACACACACACACTCGCGCGCGCGCGTGCGCGTGCGCCTACTCACACACAAACACACACACATAGTGGAGCGATGGCCTTGAAGTAACGCGTCCGCCTAGGAAGCGAGAAAATCTGAGCGCCCCGGTTCGAATCACGGCTCAGCCGCCGATATTTTCTCCCCCTCCACTGGACCTTGAGTGGTGGTCTGGACGCTAGTCATTCGAATGAGACGATAAACCGAGGTCCCGTGTGCAGCATGTACTTAACGCACGTAAAAGAACCCACGGCAATATAAGGGTTGATCCTGGCAAAATTCTGCAGAAAAATCGACATCGATAGTAAAAAAAGAAAAAAAAAATGCATGCAGCAAAATTTTTTTAAAATGGGTGGCGCTGTAGTGTAGCGACGCGCTGTCCCTGGGGAGAGCAGCCCGAATTTCACACAGAGAAATCTGTTGTGATAAAAAGAAAATTCAAATACAAACACATACCAACCCCTTATCTCGACCTCCTCTGCCCTCCCCCAACCCAGCTATAGAAAGCTGTATACATTTTTTTTTTCAATACCCACACGACAAGAGGACGGGCGAGATGGTGGTGGTGGTGGTGAGAGGTACGGCGGTGGTGGTGGTGGGCAGGGCGATGGGGGTGGTGGTGGCGGAGGGAGTAGGCAGCGTCACCCGGGGCGGAACGTAGCCGGTGCATATGGGTGAGGTGGCGAACAACCCTGAACAGTTCACAGCATATGACTTCACTGACATCGTACAAAGTGTGAACTGACGATATAAGTACACCTTAAGTGTGACTGACAGATGTGTTCACAGCTAGACAGAAATGTGTAAACTGAATATGCTTGGCTAGCTTTTCTTTAGGGGAAAAAAAACCCACACGTTTTTTTCATATGGCCTCAGTTGCATCAGTTGTATCCAGTCCACGCTGCACAAGCAGATTTTAACATGTATTTCATAAAACGTTTTTATTGCTGTACATGCCTTCTTCATTAAGAGAAAAGAAAGAGATATTTTGTCTTTATTTCTTTATTTCCCTTAAAAAAAAAAAAAGGGTGGCGCTGTATTTTTTTTAGATATTTTTTCTTTATTTCTTTATTTCCCTTTAAAAAATTTTTCCTCTTTGTCTTTTTTGTTTTTTTGTTTTCGACATCATTTTCTTTCCATTTCCAGCACAGTTTCGGGTTGCAAGAAAGAAGATGGGAAAAAAGAAGAAAAGAAGAAAGAAGGAAAGACAGATACAAAGCAACATACAGGAGAGAGAGAGAGAGAGAGAGAATCGGAAAGTTTAATGTTGTTTCTCGGCCTTTGACCACACAACAATCAAGCGGCTTATGGAAGGGGCTTGGGGTACTCGGGGAAACACGATCTTCGTAACGTTTCACAATTTGTGTATCTACTTCCAGCAACACACACACACACACACACACACACACACACACACACACGCGCGCGCGCGCATTATCAGTGATATGATGGGCGATACAGGAAAGCATGACGTAACATTTATAACACGCAAAATTAACCTTGCACTGAACCATTTAATAATTTGTGGTATGCTAATTAGTAAAATTACGAATGAGTTTTGTGTGTGTGTGTGTGTTAAATCTTCATTGTGTGAAATGTGAAGTTTATGATTTCAATTATATTCAGTTCCATTTATCTTATTGTAGTTAAGGCTGTTGAATATTGTATTGTGTATGTTAAATGTTCGTTACATGAAATGTGGGGTTTGAAACAGAAAATAGAAGCTTGTGCACAACAGCCAAAAACAAACAGCAAAACTTTATCAATTCTGCACAATTAAAAAATAAAATCGTAATGAAGAAGTCTACAAGAAACACACAAAACACGTATGCGGTCTGAAGACATGAGGGTGTCTCGCTGAATTCTTGATTAATAAAAGCAACTGCATTCATTATGTGATGAGGGTTTCGTTTTACGCGGCAAATGTATCTTTAGTCGGTATAAATACACACACACACACACACACACACACACACACACACACACATATATATATATATATATATATATATATATATATATATATATATATATATATATATATATATATATAGTCTCAAGACATGAGGATGTCTCGCTGAATTCTTGATTT
>NC_134884.1:29144248-29156748 GCF_041734735.1 Babylonia areolata | reverse complement strand
AAAATTCTTAGATAAGAGAACATATTTAGCAGATTTCGTACAAAACAAAACAAACAAAAAGAAAACACCCACGTTTCTGTCGATATCGTTAAGACAGTTACTTTGAAAGTTAACGTGTTTGGCAGAACTTTCGTTGGGCTTTCTTTTGTGTACTGGTCTTAATTCTCATCGGATTCCCCCATTGTCTTTTTTTTTTTTTTTTTTTTTTTTTACGCATCAGACGGAAGCGAGAAAGTAACATTGTTGTTGCTGTTGTTGTTGTTATGCGCATTTATCATGTGAATTATTTAAGAGAGACAGAGACAGAGAGAGAAAGAGAGAGAGAGCACGCGGATGTGTTTTTGGGACGCCCTATGTGAAGGGGTGGGTGGGTGGGTGGGTGGATGGTGTTGGGTCGTGGGCCTTGTTCAGCTGTGTGGACAGAGTGTCGGATGTCACAGGATGGGATGGGGGGGTTTGGGGTGTGTGGGGGTGGGAGCTGTGTGACCGTCAGTGGCTTGGGTAGAGGGGTAGAGGGGTGCCTTGCCATGCCTGTCATCATCATCTGTGGTCACGGAGCGGGGAAAGGGGAGACATCGAACGTTACTAAGTACATCGAGGGGGATGAACAGTTGCCTTGCTGTTTTGGTGGATTGATTTCGCTTCCCAGTTCTTCTCTCTCTCTCTTTCTCTCTCTGTTCTTCCCCTTCTCTCTGTCTCTCTCTTTCTGTCTCTCCCACCTCTCCCTCTCTTTCCCCCTCTGTGTCTCAAGTGTCTCTCTCCCTGTCTCTCTCCCCCCTCCTCTCTCTCTCTCTGTTCTTCCCCTTCTCTCTGTCTCTCTCTTTCTGTCTCTCCCACCTCTCCCTCTCTTTCCCCCTCTGTGTCTCAAGTGTCTCTCTCCCTGTCTCTCTCCCCCCTCCTCTCTCTCTCTCTGTTCTTCCCCTTCTCTCTGTCTCTCTCTTTCTGTCCCCCCCTCTCTCTCTCCTCTTTCATCTCCCTTTCTCATTCCCTCTCTCTTCCCCCTCTCTCTGTCTGCCTTTCTCTCTCTCTCTTTCTCCCCCTCTCTTTCTTTCTCTCTACCCATTCCTCTTTCTCTCTCCATCCGAATCTGCCCCTTCAGATACACACTTGCAGGCGCTTTTCTCACAGACTATTTACCACATCTGCCCACAAAATAACTCCTTCATACATGCATATCCCACCAATTCATTCCGTCTAATGTCAGTTTTATTGAACAGACGTAAAGGTATTAAAAAAAAGAATGAACGCACACACGCATGTACACACATGTATACACACTCCTCGCTATCTGTATCTCTGTATCTGTCTGACTCTGTCTGTCCCTCTTTATTTGTCTGTCTCTCTGGATGCATGCACGCACACACACACACACACACACACACACACACACACACACACACACACACACACACACACACACACTCACTCTCTCTCTCTCTATCTCTCTCTCTGTTTCTCTGTCTGTATGTCTGGCTGTCTCTCATTCTTTTTCTCATGGGCCCTTGCAGACATTTATTCATCTCTGTCTTTGTCTGTAGGTCTCTCTACTCCCATTATTTGGAGTGATGGCCTAGAGGTAACGCGTCCGCATAGAAAGCGAGAGAATCTAAGCGCGCTGGTTTGAATTACGGCTTAGCCGCCGATATTTTCTCCCCCTCCACTAGACCTTGAGTGGTGGTCTGGACGCTAGTCATTCGGATGAGACGATAAACCGATGTCCCGTGTGCAGCATGTACTTAGCGCACGTAAAAGAAACCATGACAACAAAAGTGTTGTTCCTGGCAAAATTCTGTTGAAAAATCCACTTCGATAGGAAAAACAAATCAAACTGCACGCAGGAAAAAAATACAAATAAAAATGGGTGGCGCTGTAGTGTGGCGACGTGCTCTCCCTGGGGAGAGCAGCCCGAATTTCATAAGAGAAATCTGTTGTGACAAAAAGAGAAATACAAATATATTATTTGCCTGCCTCAGCCTCTTCGCTCATTTCATGTCAACTCTCTCCATACGAACGGCGAAAGAGACGACGTTAACAGCGTTTCACCCCAATTACCATCATCAAAATATTGCAAGCGGAAGGCTCTTATACTGAAGATGTGAATGTTGACAAAGAATACCACAATTCTGACGACGGAAGCTAAAGGTTGGGTCATTCAGACGCCCACTGGACATCCGAGGGGTCTGTGTAGAGGAGAAAAGAGGACTGGTCGTACTGAGTGAGTTAACTTTAGTACACTATAGTGTTGTACACACAACTTCAGGTTATTTTGACCCCTTGTTCCCAGGTGACACGGTAGTTGTAGATATTGCACATTATAATCTTTAAACATAATTTATGGAATGAGATAAATTAAAAAAAAGAAGAAGAAAAAGACTGTGAGTTCTATTTCAAGGATTTTCAGATAAATACTTTGTTTTTTGGAGGGGAGTAGGGTGGGGGAGAGGTGGGGGGTAGAAGAAAAACAAGCTGGGATCCTTTCTATACATTTCGTCATCATCATTATCATAGTTATTATTATCGTCATCATCATCATCATCTTCTTCTTCTTCTTTACGTGTGTCTTTGCTTGTTTTATAATGTGTGTGTGTGTGTGTGTGTGTGTGTGTGTGTGTGTGTGTGTGTGTGTGTGTGTAAGAACGTACGTACATGATAATGTACCTAGTTGTTCTTTTCATTGTTTTGTTACTTTTAATAGACTATTCCAGTTACTATTCTTATTTGTCGTTCTTATTATTTTAATTTTATTTTATTTCATTTTATTTCTTTATTTCTGTGTTTTGTGTCTTTCTTTATTTTTATGTTTTGTGTCGTTAAATGGGCAGAATTGTAAAAAGGGCTTTTACTACGCCTAATTCTTTACCCATTAAAGATTCAATCAATCCGCCAATCAATCAATCATTTCTCCCCCACCTCCTCCTCCTTCTCCCCCTCCTACTCCCTTCCTCTTCTTCCTCCTCCTCCTCTTTCTTCTGTAGTGTTCATACCGCGGGAATAGTAGAAGATGTTTTAAATATATAACACCTTTTGAAACAAACGGACATTAAACAAGAAAAAAAAATGCGACTGTATATGGATTGAACAACCACAAGAAACGTTTCTTTGAAAAAAAAAAAAAAAAAGAAGAAAAAAAAAAAGCAAAAATTTCAGTATGAGATTGTGATAGTATGTAGGTCAGGTGCTTTTAGAACAATGAGTCACATACATACAGTACTGTTGTGCTGAACAAGATCTCTCCTGTGTGCGAGTCGTGTGGTCTTTGATGGTGTCACTTTGTTTGATGCATTAAATGCTGGTGTTTAAAGAAGTGCGCATGCTGACTCTCTGCACGCTCTTCTTCTCTCCCTATACACCAGCCTCTCCTCACTTTCTCACGGTCTCTGTCTGTCTCTGTCTCTCTGTCTGTTTCTCTTTTTCTGTGTGTCTGTCTGTCTGTCTCTCTTTTTCTGTGTGTCTGTCTGTCTGTCTCTCTTTTTGTGTATACCTGTCTGTCTGTTTCTCTTTTTCTGTGTGTCTGTCTGTCTGTCTCTCTTTTTCTCTGTGTGTGTGTGTGTGTCTCTCTTTTTCTGTGTATCTGTCTGTTTCTCTTTTTCTGTCTGTGTGTCTGTCTGTCTGTTCCTTTTTTCTGTGTATTTGTCTGCCTGTTTCTCTTTTTCTGTGTGTCTGTCTGTCTGTCTCTCTTTTTCTATGTGTCTGTCTGTCTGTTTCTCTTTTTCTGTGTGTCTGTCGGTCTGTTTCTCTTTTTCTGTCTGTGTGTCTGTCTGTCTGTTCCTTTTTTCTGTGTACTTGTCTGTCTGTTTCTCTTTTTCTGTGTCTGTCTGTCTGTCTGTCTGTTTCTCTTTTTCTGTGTGTCTGTCTGTCTGTTTCTCTTTTTCTGTGTACCTGTCTTTCTCTTTTTCTGTGTGTCTGTCTGTCTGTCTCTCTTTTTGTGTATACCTGTCTGTCTGTTTCTCTTTTTCTGTGTGTCTGTCTGTCTGTTTCTCTTTTTCTGTGTACCTGTCTGTCTGTCTCTCTTTTTCTGTGTACCTGTCTGTTTCTCTTTTTCTGTGTGTCTGTCTGTCTGTCTCTCTTTTTCTGTGTATCTGTCTGTCTGTTTCTCTTTTTCTGTGTGTCTGTCTGTCTGTTTCTCTTTTTCTGTGTGTCTGTCTGTCTGTTTCTCTTTTTCTGTGTGTCTGTCTGTCTCCATCTTTCTTTGTTTCTGTCTTTGTGCCGCTGTCTCAATGTCTGTCTCTATTTGTGTCTTTCCTCCCTCTTTCTGTGTCTGTCTGTGTGTCTGTCTGTCTGTCTCTCTTTTTCTGTGTGTCTGTCTGTCTGTTTCTCTTTTTCTGTGTGTCTGTCTGTCTGTTTCTCTTTTTCTGTGTCTCTGTCTGCTGTTTCTCTTTTTCTGTGCCTCTGTCTGTCTGTTTCTCTTTTTCTGTGTACCTGTCTGTCTGTCTGTTTCTCTTTTTCTGTGTGTCTGTGTGTCTGTTTCTCTTTTTCTGTGTCTCTGTCTGTCTCTCTTTTTCTATGTGTGTGTCTGTCTGTCTATCTCTCTTTTTCTGTGTGTCTGTCTGTCTGTTTCTCTTTTTCTGTGTACCTGTCTGTCTGTCTGTTTCTCTTTTTCTGTGTGTCTGTCTGTCTGTTTCTCTTTGTCTGTGTCTCTGTCTGTCTGTTTCTCTTTTTCTGTGTCTCTGTCTGTCTGTTTCTCTTTTTCTGTGTACCTCTCTGTCTGTCTCTCTTTTTCTGTGTACCTGTCTGTCTGTCTCTGTGTGTCTGTCTGTCTCTCTTTTTCTGTGTACCTGTCTGTCTGTCTCTGTGTGTGTGTCTGTCTGTCTCTCTTTTTCTGTGTACCTGTCTGTCTGTCTGTCTCTCTTTTTCTGTGTACTTGTCTGTCTGTTTCTCTTTTTCTGTGTGTCTGTCTGTCTGTTTCTCTTTTTCTGTGTGTCTGTCTGTCTCCATCTTTCTTTGTTTCTGTCTTTGTGCCGCTGTCTCAATGTCTGTCTCTATTTGTGTCTTTCCTCCCTCTTTCTGTGTCTGTCTGTCTGTCTCCGTTTTGTTCATTGGTTTTTTTTGTGATGGGAGTCTTTCCTTTTCCTACTTCCTACTACGCATCTTACTTTCTCTCTCTCTCTCTCTCTCTCTCTCTCTCTCTCTCTCTCTCTCTCTCTCTCTCTCTGTCTCTCTGTCTCTCTCTTCCTCTCTGCACGCTTGTAAGTCTGGTTGCTTTTCCTGTTCCATCCCTCCACGGGTCTTTTCTGATTTGTTTCTTGGTTTATTTGTAGGAAGGGGGTTGGAGAAGGGTGTGTGGGTAGTGGTGATGGTGGTGATGCCGTATTACTAGGGTCTTTCCTTGTTTCATTGTTTCCTTCTTTTCTTTCCTTTTCTCTCTCTCTCTCTCTCTCTTTTTTTTTTGGGGGGGGGTTACTTTCTTTCCTTTTTTTCCCCCTTACCTCTTTCATGTCTAACCAGTTTCATTATAATCTAAAGTGACAGTGGATGGGAAGCCGATTCAAAAGAAAAAAGAAGAAAAAAAACAAAAAAAACAAAAAGAGAGAGAGAGAGAGAGAGAGAGAGAGAGAGAGAGAGAACATCAGTACCCCCTGTTGTTCTCACGCCATTCTTCGCTTAATAACCCACCCCCTCCCCCACCACCCTCCCTCTTCGTGCCTCTCTATCCTCATCCTCCTGTCCTTTCTTTCCTCCTTCCACGTACCCCCTCCGCTCCCCCCCCCCCATCCCCCTCTCTTTCTCTCTCTCTCTGTGCAAGTAAGTAGATCCAGATTGTTCTTTTTCACGATGTCGGCAGAGAAAAAAGCGAATCGTCAGTTCAACAGTTCACGTTCAGTGCGTGAGGACCTCATTAGTGGAAACCCCGAGCATCGCCACTGAGGCAGTGACCTTGTTACTAGCTTGTTCCTGTGCATGGTACACCGGCCTTCTGTTCCGTTCGCTAGCCGGGCTTACAGTCATGTGCTGTTCGTGAGAGCACCCTCCTACCGCGCGCGTACGCTCGCACGCATGCATGCGGCATCACACACATGTATACATACATACATACATACACACGCGCGCGCGCGCGCGCACACACACACACACACACACACACACACACACACAGCAAATGCCCTTGTTATTCTTGTTTATTGCCCAGCCGAACGTACGTGGCCATCGGTATCAGGGCTGAATACATTCCACTAATGAAGGATACGGACACAAAGAAGGAGGAGGAGGAGGAGGAGGAGGAGGAGAAGGAGGAGAAGAAGAAGAAGAAGAAGAAGGATGAGGAGAGAGAAAGAGGAGGAGGGAGAGAGAAAAATGAGAAGGAGGAGGAGGAAGAAGAAGAAAAACAAGAAGAAGAAAAAGAAGAACAACAAAGAGGATGAGGAGAGAGAAAGAGGAGGAGGAGGAAGAAGAAGAAAAGAACAAGAAGAAGAAGAGGAAGAGAAGGGGGAGGAAGAGGAAGAAAGAGGAGGAGGAGGAGAGAGAAAGAGGGGAGAGAAAGAGAAGGAGGAGGAGGAGAGGAAAAGAAGAAAAGAACAAGAAGAAGAAGAGGAAGAGAAGGGGGAGGAAGAGGAAGAAGAATAAAGAGGAGGAGGAGAGAGAAAGAGGGGGAGAGAAAGAGGAAGAGAGAGAAAGAGCAGAAAAACAATCCAAAACACCTTGGTCAACTGTGGTCTTAAAACCACAGCCAGTTTGGTAGACTGCCAGCTGTGGTATATTTGCACTGTATAAGTCTTTTCCACAGATTTTTTCCCATGATGAAACAACTTCACAAAACTTACAAGTCCTGGTCTCCAACGTTCGAGAGTT
Source organism: Babylonia areolata (assembly GCF_041734735.1). Taxonomy (NCBI): domain Eukaryota; kingdom Metazoa; phylum Mollusca; class Gastropoda; order Neogastropoda; family Buccinidae; genus Babylonia; species Babylonia areolata. The sequence goes on along the minus strand of NC_134884.1, from coordinate 29,149,962 downwards.
GGCTTTGTTATGAAAGACGACACGTGGAAAGCCCCGTTTTGGGGAAGGTTAAACTGGCAACACTCTCGCTCTCTCTCCCCGACTTCAGTCGTCCGCCCGGGGTGTTGGGTAAGCCAAACACAGCAAACAGAGATCAGGGAGGTCTAGTTATCACCCCAACTTATCAGAGCGAGGTACTGGTCAGGGTCTGCTAGTGATGAGGATTGTGATAGGTAAGCCGGCCCTCCCATCACCTTCCTCCTTCCTCCTCCCATTCTGCATTCTGTCTGCCCTGAATGCTTTGTTCGGGTGAACTTTGAAAAAAAGTTTGTTTGTTTTTTTTTGCCACTTTTTTTTTTCCACTTGTGAGAAATGTACAGATACATGCGTGTTTTGTGCGAAATGTACAGATACATGTATATATATGCAGTGTCAGGAAGCCTAACCTGATCCAGAAATCTGCATGTATTTAATATCAGCTAGCCTTTGTGCAGTTGTGGGGTTGGAGAGGGGGATGGGTGGGTGGGGGTGAGGGTGGTGGGGGGGTGGGGTGGGGGGAGGGCAGAATGCAGAGTGTGTTGAGAAAGTAAAAATCTTAATTAGTTATTCGGGTGTTAGTGCCTGTAGTGCCTAGCTGTTATTACTTTGGTAAACGGAAGGAACAAATCATTCACTGTCGACTTCGTCTGGGGATTAGTGACTTAAGAGAAGGTATGTTCAACAGCCATTTAATAAACGACCCACTTTGTGCTTGCGGCACTGGAAGAGAAACTGCTGAACAATATGTATTATTTTGTCAAGACTTTTATATGGCTCGAACAAACACAATCTTAACTTTATCTCCAAACTAAATCCACCTTAAAACTCTGCTGCATTGAGATCCTGATCTCCAGAATCATACAAATATATTCATATTTCAAACTGTTCACCAGTTTATCTCCGATTCAAATAGATTTTAACTTATAAAGTATATTTTGTGAAGAACGGGTACAACACGATTCTATTCGTAAAATATGTGTTGGATTTATTTGACTGGCCATATATTCATAGTTGAATGGATTGGCCAATGATCTGTCAGAATTTCTCCTCTTCCCTCTGCCCCCTCCCCCCCCCCCCTCCACTACCTTACCCACCATTCTTCTAAATTTCTTTTTTTCCCCTTCGTGTTTCTCTTCTATCAGGCCGATTGCTCTGGTGACAATAAATTTAATCGCATGTTAATATTGATATTAGCATTATTTTACTATATTATGTATTGTTTGTTTATTTGTTTTACTTCATTATTTCGTCACTTATTGTTTATGAATGTTATTTGATACAATTGATAATATGGTTCACCAGCCGTCATGTTAAAATGTTAAAATTGAAGTGCAACGTTGTGAGCACAGTATAAGCTTTAAGCTTGTTGATGCTCTTTTGTCATTGATTGCATTGTAATCATGTGTATCGTTGAACAATTAAAGAGTATCTAAGCCAATTAGTTATTTGGGTCCAGCTTTGTTTTTTTTTTCTTTTCTTTTTCTTTGCTGTTGGACTTTTTCTTTTCTGTTGGAGTGAAACGTCAAATGGGATAGGATCGGGGTTCCCAGTGCCTTGCTGTCTGAGCGTAACTTGTGTCTTCAGGTTCGGTGTGTCAGACAACAAATATACCGAAGTCTCGGTGTCGGTCTAGCCCATGAAAGTCGACACTGGTAAAATAAATCGCTACAGCTCTAAACTCGTTCAGGGTTAAGGCTGTCGTAGAATAGGTGTGTTTTCTGCCTGTCAGTCTGTCTGTTTGTCTGCCTCACTCTCTGTCTCTGTGTGTCTGTCTGTGTGTCTGTGTCTGTCTGTCTGTCTGTCTCTGTCTCGCGCGCGCACACTCTCTTGCTGTCTCTCTGTCCGTCTGTGCCTCTGTTTTTGTTTTTGTCTCTGTCCCTATATGTCTGTCTCTCGCTGTCTCATACGGAATGAACATCCGAGTTCTCTAATTCTTCCCCCGGCCTCTGTCTTCTTGTCTGCTTCTCTTTGTTCGTTCCTCCTCAATTCCTACTTCCCATCCAGCACCGTTCCAACCCCCTGTAAAGTGACACCGGACAATTGTTTCAGAACGTTACTCTGGGTCTTTTTTTTTTCAGAAACGCCAAATTGTTCTTTATCATCCGTCCGATTGTCCACTGGTGAAAGTAATAAAATACACATGGCTCTTGTGCTTGAAAGCCGGTCGACCTTTTTATGTTGGTTTTAAATAAACTTAAGACACGAGAGGTGTGGGCCGACGAGTTAAAACCTCCCACAAACATTTTTCTCTGGTGTTCTGGTTCCCTGTCTGCAGTGCAGGGTGTGCGAAGAACAGCAAACAGACCACTGCATAACTGGTTAGCTTCGTTATCGTCCAAGCTTATCACGGTCGGGGGTGGTGAGACAAAGCGGCTTTTACCTCAAGACAGTTGAGGGTTTGATATTTGTGTTGTTGGACAGAGTTCGTATCTCTCGATCTTCTTAAGGAATGTCGTTCTTTCTGTCTGTTTGTCTGTATCTCCCTCTCCTCTCCTCCACTCCCCTCATCTCTCTCTCTCTCTCTCTCTCTCTCTCTCTCTCTCTCTCTCTCACTCACTCACCACCCCTCTCTCTCTCTCTCCCACTTGGTTTGGTTGACGCGAGTGAGAAATTACGGGGTTTCAAATTAATATTCTTAGGACATTGTTTCACCAGTTACGATGTGTTTTTCCCCTTGTTATTTTATTGGTATACTTTGATGGTACTTTGAAAAGAAGCTGTCAGTTCACCCTGTTACCCCCAGTAAAAATTGTAGTATCTTTTCTCCTTCTCCCTCTTTAAAAAATCAATCAATCAAATCAATCAAAAACACTTTATTAATCCACATGGAAATTAAGTTGTGCAATCACAGGCTCGTTGTAAACACTGGCATAAAATCATCATGCGCAACATAAGAAGAGATTAAAACTAGTCAAATAAGAATTCCCAATGGCTGACGATAGACTAACCTCCCCAACCCCTCGCCGCACACACACATACTCATGTTAACACAACAATATTTACAAATGAGAACATTCAACAAAAAATGGGTATAGATTACTAAAAATGACATGCACGCACGCACGCACGCACGCACGCACACACACACACACACACACACACATATGCACACATGCACACACACACACACACACACACACACACAAGGTCGAACAGATCTGAATTTCATCCAGTCTTTTTCAATGAGATAGTGAAGCCCACGCAAAAGAAACAACTGCAAGAAAATCCGCTTGGTCTAAATCCTTTTGCAGAGCTTTCAATACGCCCCCATTTGATAATTTTGTATACAGAAAATCGCCACAAAACACGGGAGTGTAGACGCAGAAAACATTGACGTTGTTTTGTTTGGGAAAGTCGCGGGAGGCGAGATTCCACTGCAGCGACCTCTGAACTTCCTGTTGTCTCCCTTGTGACAGACTGCCGACTGGGCTACTCGCTAGCTTCAGGATCGCGCAGTGGCGCGTTCTGATTACGGATTCCAGCTAGACGCATTGTGTTGTTCCCATGTCCTGCTCGGAAACGTCATACCGTCGCCAGTGTGTCTATCTGCACGGTGATTCGGTCATGTCTTTTGAATAAAGTCGGTTTCAGCTGTGATGATTGACAGCAGGTGTTTCCGTTGCGTGCTCTGTGTCCGTTTCTCAGTGGACTGAAATGGAAAAAAAAAAGAAAAAAAATGTTTGCTTGAAAAGAGCAGTATGAGTGATAACGAGCGAAGCCTTGAAACGAATGATTTTAATTAATCAACAAAACCTTAATGGACGATTTTGACCTTAAAGCGCAAAACGCTGAGACAGACGATGTTGAATCAACATGCCATTTCCTTTCCCCGCAAAATCTGTCACTCAGGCCCTCAATCTGTCTGTCTGTCTGTCTATCTTTCTCTCTCTCTCTGTTTCTGTCTGTCTGTTTGTCTCTCTCTCTCTCTCAATCGTCCCATGGTTTAAAAGTCGGTATTTAAGGACACTGAGTATATATGGATCATGAAAACGTTGAAGGCTTGAATCGTAAAACAACAAAACGAAAATTACAGGAAGTTTCCACGAAGACATGTGAAATACAGTATATACATGAAAAACAGTCTACAAACAAAATATGTTACATTGAATTACCAGGGTTAAATAATCTGCCAAATTATTGATTTATACAAATGCTTCTTTCAGTTTATTGAAGTTACACGCGTAAGAATATATATATATATATATATATATATATATATATATATATATATGTGTGTGTGTTATATGCATTTGAGTTTGAACAGGGAATGCAGATACGGTCCTGCCACTGACAGGGCGCCACCTCAGGATATTTTCCCTAAATTCTCTCGTCTTCTGAGGAAATGATAATCTACTAGCAGTGGATAGAAAAGCGTGCCCAGGCTCTACCTGGAAGGCAGACGTCACGAAGGGATCCTGTATCTGCAGCCATTGAGGTCCAGTGTCTCATTATCTGCTCTTCGTATGCGTAGGAAACACTTTGGTGAAAAAATAGGAGACAAGGGAACCTCGGGGGTATTTAAGAATCTGTTAGCGGTGTTCTTGTTCGCATCGGATTTCAAATTAACGATCCCACGAGTTCTGTAAAGCCGAGATATAGCGAGATTTACACACCGCGTCAGGTCAGCTTTACGCTTGCTAGTGCAGTAAACTATGTGCGTCAGTTAGTAAGAAATATGCTCCAAACTGTGGTTCAATCCCAAAAGACTTCAGTGGTCAGTAAGAAACTGTGGTCTTTGGCTAGGTTGCATGACCATATTTGCTCAACGTAAAGAATATTTTCCTTAATTTACGCAGGTCCGAGTTGCACAGGCTTGCTTAACTACTTTATGACATTATAATGTCCTAACTTTAAGAGTGCCACCCAGTGCGTAAGTGTGATCTTTACGAAGAAACAGGAAATACACCGACAGGCAGACAAAATGATTCAGTTGTATAAATACCAGAAACTGAAGACGTTACCTCATGGTTGAAGGAAATATGGAATCACATAAAAACGCACAGACACACACAAAAAAACCCTTTTCAATCATGTGGTTGTCCATCATTATGAAAATTGTAATATGGAAAATGAATGTTAGCAAAGATGTCTGACATGATTACTGATATCCTGACCTGTGAGCTCTTTCTCTATCTCACTGGGGTGACAGCCCTTCATTAACGAGTATATTTGCCAGCAGCAGTCGAGGGAGACAGCGTAAAATACAGCACTGTCGAAGAGCAGTGAGTACTATTGCCGCGGCGTCCATCAACATGTCACAAATAGAGACGCAGGCATTTTGCTTCGGCGACGCAAAACTTTTATGCGTTGCAGCGTTGAGTCCAGGAGTTTAGTTAACTCCCCTGTCGTCACACTTCTCGTTCTTAACCAGCCCCACTCTCTCTGTCTCTGTCACTCTCTCAGTCTCTTTCTCAGTCTCTCTCTCAGTCTCTCTCTCTCTCTCTCTCTCTCTCTGCTCGCAGTCATCGGCTTTCCCATGGCCCCCACAGACGCAGAGCTGCTACAAGAGGTCTGTGCATCACTCCTACACCCCCAACACCCCAACCACACCCCCTAACCTCCACCCCTCCCACCCTCCCACTCCCACAACACATTCGCTCCCCCCCACCCACCCTCCTCTCTCTGGTTCTGTTTGTTGACGTGGCATTTGTCAGCCAGGTAAACGATGGAAAGGTCACCTTTTCTGGAAGCGCGGG
>NC_134884.1:29126748-29136748 GCF_041734735.1 Babylonia areolata | reverse complement strand
GGAGAGAGGTGGGGAAAAGGGGGGAGGGAGAGGAAGAGAGAGTGAGGGAAGGGAGATATAGAGGGGCGGGGAAGAAGAGAGAGAGAGAGAGAGAGAGAGAGAGAGAGAGAGAGAGAGAGAGAGAGAACACATGTTGCTGGTGTTTTTTTTTAAGGGTCCGTGTTTTCTTTGTCCTATACAGCAACCCCCCGTACCCCCAGCCCCCTACCCCACCACATCCCACACAGTCTCCTTCCCTTGTGTCTAATAAGAGCAGGTATATGCTTCTAGTTAGTCTGCACGCCTCTGATTTCACTTGTATTCCATTAGTCACTGCTGAGTCTGAGGCTCTGTCTGTCTGTCTTTCTCCCCGTCTCTGTCTCCCTGTCGCTGCCTGTCTGTCTGTCTCTCTGTTTCTGTTTGTCACCCTGTTTCTCTGTCTCTATTAGCGTCCCTGTCTCTATCTAGTTCCTTTATAAATGCGACCGAGACAGTATTTTGCTTTTTAATTGATGAAACTGTGCTTTGTTTTGGAAAAAAAACCCAGTGTATGTATGTATGTATGTATTTATGTATGTATGTATGTATGTATGTATGCATCTTACTCTCCCCCTCTCTCTTTCTCTCTTGGCATGCGTGCGTGCGTGCGCGCGCGCGCGCGTGTGTGTGAGTGTGTAGCGTACTCTGCACGAAAAAAGCAACAAGCCAAAGTATTACCGACAAACCAAAACTTCAGAGTATTACATCGAAGTATGTACAACCAAAGGGAGAGAAAAAGAAATGCGTGCAACCGTTCTGCCCTCCATATAGGTACTGCATTACATGCAAGGGCATGTGGTTATTTGTCTACCACCGTACATGTTTGCACCCAGCATTGACTGAACCCGGTAGTGAGTGGAACACACAGTGACGGGGCAAAAACACCAATGCACCTGTCTGCACTACTGATGCACGGGATCAACCTAACCAATATTTTCAAGAATCCCAAACAGCGAACGCTTGCTAAATTCCAACGCATGTCTCTCCATACCCCTCGTCCCCTATCTCTCCCTCAACCTCCTCTCCGTACTCGGTGTAAACCCTCCCCCCAAAAAATGACAGCGGCATGCTAACTTCATTATCCATGTTCTTGTTTGTAATACAGATGCAGGGGCTGGTAGACCTGTACGTACGTACATGCATGTCAAGAGATGCATCTGCACTCAATGTATACAGGGGGGGAGAGAGAGGTAATAGGCTACATACCGATCGTAGCCTGCATAGTTTGGTTCCCCAACTCATTCGTTTGCGACGGTTGTCACGTGCTTGAGACGTCTTGAAGTTAAGCACTGCGACGCTGTTTCCTAGTCTTGTCATGGCAGGGTATCAAGATGAATGAATACTTGAGTGGCCGGCTGGACAGATAGCTGCGTTGATAAAGAAAATCGGTTTAAAGTAACAAACGAATGAATGGATGACACGAATAATTGACACAAAACGAATTAAATGTGCCCGTGCAACCTTATCTTTTGTAAATGAAATATTGAGAAAAGCTTTTATCATGAGAGAGACAAACAGGCACAGAGAGAGAGAGGGGAGAGAGAGAGAGAGAGAGAGAGAGAGAGAGAGAGAGAGGAGGAGAAGAAGAAGAAGAAGAAGAGAGACAGACAGGCACAGAGAGAGAGAGAGAGAGAGGGAGAGAGAGAGAGAGAGAGAGAGAGAGAGAGAGAGAGTTGAGAAGAAGAAGAAGAAGAAGAGAGACAGAGACACAGAGAGAATTTGAACCAACCTTTGGTATTTTAAAGCTGATGTCGTTTAAAGGAACTGTGGACAACTACAATCAGCTAGAGTGTAAGAAAGAAAACACACCCGGAGGATGCCGGCAGCCAATCATTGTCAGACGCTAGTAACAGGAGACGGACTGCCGCGAGCTGAAGAAGTGGTTCCTCAGCCGACTGCACTGGGCTTGTCTTTCGTGGGCATTTTGTTGGGCACTTGCTCGGTCAGATACCTGACACCCTTCCCCACTTGAACATAGTGTCAGGTTCTTTGGAGTGAAAAGAAAAGAAGAAAAATAAAAGGAAGAACAAGAAAGACTTGAATGTGGAGAAATGTTCTCAGGTTAAAAAAGAAAGAAGAAAAAAAGAAGAGAAAAAAGCAAAAGAAAGTCTAATCGCTGAAGTGTTCTTCCGTTCCTCACTCCCATTCATCTCAGCAATTGACGTTATTTTAAAGCGGTGGAGAAATATGCCACCTCTGAATTTACGCCTGCAGCTGGCACGTTTAATTCCTGACGAGGCCCGGCTATTGCGTTTTCAGTTCCGTGTGCCTTGCTGGAAGGAATTCGACTGGCATTTTGGCACTGTGCTATCTTGTCGGGTCAGTGGTTTCTCCGGTGCAATGGGAAATCATTGACAACTCAGTCTTTTGTGAAGGACTATGACTCTCAAACTAGGAGGCAAAATTGGGCTGGCTCCTAGTGTTGCAGCCTTGGCGGCTAGTTGGCGTTTGGGGACCATCCCAACGCCGACTGTCCTAAAACCCTCTTGGTCGAGAGAGTGGGGATGTAACTTGGGCAAGACACTCTCCACTATAATCAGATTCTAGCTCAGATACTATGGACAGCAACTTCCTCCTCTGCTGTTCTGATGGTCATAGTCGGACACGACTGACGTCGCTGACAAATATATCATTCGGGTTAGGTCTGTTCTTCTGCCGGTTCGTCTAACTCACCGTTTGTTATCATTGCTTTTGGGTGTTAAATGAATGCGCGATGCTCACGCGCTCACACACACACACACACACACACACACACACACACACACACACACACACACACACACACACACACGCACGCACGCATGCACGCGCGCGCACACGCAAACACACACGCACACACGCGCCTCACACACAACACACACAGCGCACACTGCGCACAGAGACGTGCACATTGTACAACACTTTTGAAGAAACAAACGATTTTAGTATTTAAAAAAAAGAAAAAGATAAAAAAAAGAAGAAGATGGATAAACCGTGATGCTGTCGGCCTATTCTAAAAAGATGCAATGTACCAGTACTGACCAGTGTGATCGTAGTGATGACTTCTGCTTACGATAGCGCCTCTGCTGTAGGTTCATTCACTCAGAGAAAAACAGTTTACATTCCAGGCTCACCCACCCATCTCCAGAACCGGAATTACCCAAAACTTCTCATCGGATTTTGGTCACTGCGAATGGATGTATTCCTTCCCATCATTCCCACTACCCATCTTCAACCCGCTTTCTTCCGTCAAACGCTCATGGTCATCTCGTTTACAGTATGGTACAAAATACTCTGAAATGTCAAGGGAAGACAAGACACAGCAAACCTTAATACTCGACAAAAAGAAGCATACTACACAGAGAGGAACTAGGGGCCATAAGGAAGTCTTCCCTTGACACTCCTTGCCTCACCTAACACAAATAATCCATTCGTGTGTGGTCGTTATAGCTGTTTCGGGGGTCATTCGTAGGGTAAACATGGCTTCCTGGAGCCTTCTGACACTCGGGCTGGTGCAGGGGCACGAACCGGCAGGAATCACTGAGGGCGCGGCCATATTGTTTTGACGTCATGCCTCTCGTGGCGCCTCGCGCCTGCCCCTGTGGAAGACGAGGTCAGGAGAAGTGTTGTTTTAAAGCCAAGGTTTCGTGATAAAAACTTCAGGTCCGTAAACTAGGTTGATATTATGTTATCTTTCTTTTTGGCTTTTGTTTGTTTTGTTTTTGTTTTGTTTCGTCAACAAATGTTGTTAATGTTATGTTCCTGTGTTGTTTCTGACATCAAAACATACACCCACACACTGATGCACACGTACATACACACACGTACGCACGCACGCGCACGCACGCGCGCGCGCACACACACACACACACACAAAAACACACACACACACAAATACACACACACACTCACACACACGCACACACACACATACACACGCACACACACATAAGCAAACATGGCTGATGTTATGTCGTTGTGTTGTTTTGTAAAATGATTGCATTGCAGGGATGTAAATTGGATTCCACCAAGACATTCATTTTCTGTTCGAATGGAATAAAAGGTTCTCCTCTGGATTTCGAGGCTCTTTTTCTCAAGCACTCTCTCTCTCTCTCTCTCTCTCTCTCTCTCTCTCTCTCTCTCTCTCTCTCTCTCTCTCTCTCTCTCTCCATATGTGTCTTCATCCACAGAAAACCAATTATATGATGATCACTACTCGACAGAAGCGTCAAAACATTTTCGACGAACTTTTCCCTCTTTACATAAATTAATACTGTTGTTATCAAAGAAGTTGACAATCATAAAATTCTTGGAGTTGTGGTGGACAATATTCTATCATGGTCTGATCACATTTCTATGTTATGTAAAAATGTAGCAAAAAAAAAAAAAAGGTGTACCAGCTGAACAAAATAAAGCATTTCTTAAATGTTCATTCTACAAAAATGTTCTTTCATGCATACGTTGAATCTCATATAAATTATGCATCGACTCTATGGGGTTCTGTAAGTGAAAACATTCTCAGACCGCTGTGACGTGCAGCTATGATGAAATTAGCAGTTTTTATGCTCAAAACCATGTCTGGTTGTGCTGCACCCTCAATTGTCAGTAAATTTCAAATAAACGAAAATCGCCACGTCCATAAGATTATGTTACCCCGTCCAAGAATTGATCTGTTTAAATCTAGTCTGTCATACTCAGGCGGTTTATTGTAGAATAATATATCAGCGATTCTCAATGTCCAAACTAGTCTTAATATATGCCTATTAAAAAAAATGTACCATTCAGAACTCATGAAAGAATTTGCGTATACAATGTCTTAACCTTTCCCACTCTCGCACTCTGTGTGTCTGCCTGTCTGTCCCTGTGTCTGTCTGTCTGTTTCTCGCTCTCCCCCCCCCCCCCTCTCTCTGTCTGCCTCTGTCTCTCTTGCCTGTCTTTCTGTCTGTCTCTCCCTGTGTCTTCCTTCTTCTTTCTTCTCTTGTTTCTGTTCTAAGTATTAATTGTGCATATACTTACGCTGTTCGTCTTTTTCGTGCGACAGGATTGAAATTTATTCATGCAATGTCATGCTTTTGTATTGAGTGTTTGTTATGTTTTCCCTTTTCGTGAGGGCAGGATGAAAACAAGTCAGTTGTGCTTTTTTTCTTTTTTCCCTCAATAATAAAAAAAAAGATTCATTCGTTCGTTCATTCGTTCGTTCGTTCGTTCTCTTTCTCTCTCTGTCTCTGTCTCACTGTCTGCCTGTCTCTATCTGTCGATCTGTCTGTCTGTCTGTCTGTCTTTTTCTCTGTCTGTCTCTGTCTGTCTGTCTTTTTCTCTGTCTGTCTCTGTCTCTGTCTGCCTGTCGATCTGTCTGTCTGTCTGTCTCGGCTTGTAAACAAGTGTGATCTCATCGCGCAGATTATAAACCAGTTCTCTCTCTCTCTCTCTCTCTCTCTCTCTCTCTGTCTGTCTCTTTCTCAGTGTTTGACATGTGGCCATGCATGACTCATGCGACCGCTGAGATGGCGTCAGGGCTCAACATGATTCATATTCATCGTGACCACGATACCAGGTATACATCCTGCATACAAGACAGTTTGCAAATAAAAGTATGATAAGTACGCGAACATGAAGATAATAAACATAACACACGAACGTATTATTACTACTAGTAAACACGTTAATAAAGGAACAAGATTGTTTTATTTACTCTGCTCTCCTCCATGCTCCCCCCTCTCCCCTCTCTCTGTCCCTCACTCTCACCTTTTCTTTGTTTTCTTATCTTCTTTTTTATGCCTGTATTTCTTCTCTGCATCACCAATCAATAGCTGGAGCCTGCTCCACACTAATTGTTATTGGGGCATCATCACTGCAGGGCAATAACCCTTCAGTGTAGTTATACCAAATAACGAACAATGGCCTATCCCGCGTCCTCTGATTTACACCGGAAAAGTACCACCTTGCTAAGCACTGTAGGCACTCGCTACTAATCAGGGACTTGACCCCCAGGTCTTTTCCGACCACAAGGACCATTTAGACGCGGGGGCAGAATTTGATCTGTACTGCCCCGCGCCGTTCCCCCATGCTACAGACCTGTGTGTAGTTTTTACCTTTCGGCGTAGAGCGAGGGTAATAAAGGATAAAGGAGTGTTGTTTGCATTAGGAACCTCCTCCGCCTTTCCTGTTTCTTTCTTTTCCTTTCTTTTCTTCTTTCTTTCTGTCTTTCTTTCTTTTCCGTTTTTTCTACCAGTATTCTTTTTTCTTTTTTTCTTCTTTTTTTTTTTTTACTCCGCAGTGTGATCTAGAGTGTTGAGGGTCGGTCGATCACCCTTGAAGGACAACAATGAGCTCAACGACAAGAGTGGTCAGAGTTACCGCAGGGGATTGTATCGATAGACGTGTTCCGATTCCATCGATTGTAACGTTAGTCGGCGATTGTCAACAGGAGCGGGTGAAGCGCAAAGGTTGTTTTTGGCGTAGCTTCCCTCCCCCCATCCTTCACACCGCCTCTCCTCCCCATCAGATAGGGACAGCTTGTGTGTGTGGAGCGTGATGCGGTCTTTGAACTCGATCGGTGTGTGTGTGTGTGTGTGTGTGTGTGTGTGTGTGTGTGTGTGTGTAGGAGGTGGTCAGGCAAGAGGGAGGGGGGGATTTAGGGTATTACGAAATACCCCCAGCTATAGATATATGCTGGGTTGGTCTGGGTAAGGATAGGACTGAGCAATATTGTGGTAAAACGGCGATAGATCTTTGCTATAAAAAAAAACAACAGCCAACCAGCCAGCCAGCCAACCAACCAACCAACCAAAAACACACATTTATTATTCAGAAAGGAGACTATGTTTACAATGTCAAACAATAGAGGATGAATATCATTTCTTAGATGATTATACAAAGAAATCAGAATAGAATTCATACAAAAAATTCAAAAATACCTTCCAAATATTATTAAACCTAGTCAGCTAATACTGGAAGACAAACTTGTGGGACTGTTTGGGAAATTTGTCAGTGACTGCTGCCCAAAACACCACACCGTGCAGGAGTGATTCAATCTCTTGTTCAATATTTTTCTATTTTGTTTTGCTTTTTTTTGCGTGGTTTCATGTAACTTTGCATGCTTGTCTTATAAACCTTGTTCAGGTTTAATTGACATTAAAATTGATTCTGATTCACACACACACACACACACACACACACACACACACACACATCCCCTGGCGTATCGATTCTAAAGTTGATAGAGGATGGATAGATGCAACAGTTGATGCAATGAGCGAAGGATCCGAGGCGTGGAGACATCTGCATCAAAGTCTAAAGGCTGTGGCGATCTAAATGGAGTACGGTGAGACGTATCGATATCAAAGGCCCCAAAATTTAATGAGGTCACAGTTCAAGCTAAGCATCAGTGAGTCACAAAGACTTCAACAAATCTTTTATCTTTTTAGGCCAGCAGAACGTTAAACTGTTTCTTTTTTCTTTCTTCGGGGTCACCTTGACCTATGACCGCGATGATCTCGATCTGTCAACGTAGCTCAATGTATGTCAAGGTGTATATATAAATATATATATCCCCCCCCCCCCCCCCCAAACCTTGAAACAGTTCACTGTATTAACAGTTTATCTGTTGACCATTGGTTTAAATAATCTTTAATTATTCAACAATACACATGATTACAGTGCAATGAATGACAAAAGAGCATCAACAAGCTTAAAGCTTATACTGTGCTCACAACGTTGCACTTCAATTTTATCATGACGGCTGATGAACCGTATTATCAATTGTATCAAATAACATTCACACATGATCAACAGTAAGTAATGAAATAATGAAATAAAACAAAGGAACAAACAGTACATATTGTAGTAAAATAATGCTAATATCAATATTAACATGAGATGAAACTTAAAGTTAACTCTCTCCATACGAACGGCGAAAGAGAAGACGTTAACAGCGTTTCACCTCAATTACCACCATCAAAATATTGCAAGCGGAAGGCTCTTATACTGAAGAGGTGAATGTTGACAAAGAATACCACAATTCTGACGACGGAAGCTAAAGGTTGGGTCATCGAGACACCCACTGGACATCCGAGGGGTCTGTGTAGAGAAGAGAGGACTGGCCGTACTGAGTGAGTTAACTGGATCTCTGAAGCTGACCTCATGCGTCACTCACTGCTCAGTGAGTGTCCTTGAAACGTTCACTCAGCTTTTACCAACCCGTTACTCAGCATTTTTATTTAAGATATTTATTCATTCAGTTATTTGATTACTTAGTTATCTTATTCTGTCTCCTGCCCGCGTGTTTCTTAGTTTCTCCTTCTGTTGTGAAGTGACTTTATCCTCACGGTTTAGAAAGATCGACTGTTCTGTTCAAACGGTTCCCTCTGCATACACATTGCCTGTATGCTTTCTTTGCACGCGGCCCCTTCATTCTCTCTTTCTGCCCATTTGTGTGTGATATGAATGGTTTGTATTGGATCCAACAGCCAGTGTCTAAACATATACATAGGAAACCGCCTGAATCCGGAAGTTTGAAGCCTCTCCTTCTCCTCGTCAGGAAAACCAGCATTCAGACCCTCATCTTAAGTCAAGTGAGTGAAGAAAGTGAAACGGGGTTGAAGAGGGGTGGGAGTTGGGGGTAGCCGGGGAGGTGTGGGGTATGTGGGTTATTAAGGATGATGGGGGAGAAGAAGGAGAAAAGTTTCCAACCAGTCTGAAGTTGGAAACCAATGTAACCTACCACTTGAAAACGTCCCCAGGGTGACATCTCATTCGATCTGGATTTCCCCCAGGGGGCTTATTCGCCAGCCGAAACGACTCACCACCTCCGCGCTTATAGGCCCACAGATCTCCGCTTGATGGTTAAAGGAAGGGGTAGAACGGGGGAAGAAGGCACCTGTGGGAAAACTTTAACGGTCATTATTGGGAGGGAGACTTCAGCGTGGTGGATAGAAGGAGTTGTGGATTGAGGAGGGGTGGCGGGGTTGGGGTGCAGGCCGCCGGCGGAACGTCTTGAGGGGGTGACAGGTAACGTAAGAGACGTTTCCAGTGATTTGCAGAGTTATATCGGTGGGGACGTGATGGGGCAGCTGCGTTATGATCAACGAAGAGACGCCCTCGTGAAAATTTCCGCGTGGACAGGAGAGGGGTGGGGGATGGTGATGAGGGGTGGCGAGTGTATACCGGAACCTTCCAGTTTGCGGTAGGTGTGGCAACCTAAACTTCCAGAGCCCAGACCACCCATACTCACAGTTTGATTTTACGCCTGGAAATAAATAAAAATAACACTCATAAGATTTGTGAGGCCCCGAAGACACACACACCAGTCAAAAAACCATATATATATATATATATATATATATATATATATATATATGTGTGTGTGTGTGTGTGTGTGTGTGTGTGTGTGTGTGTGTGTAGTGATGGCCTAGAGGTAACGCGTCCGCCTAGGAAGCGAGAGAATCTGAGCGCGCTGGTTCGAATCACGGCTCAGCCGCCGATATTTTCTCCCCCCTCCACTAGACCTTGAGTGGTGGTCTGGACGCTAGCCATTCGGATGAGACGATAAACGGAGGTCTCGTGTGCAGCATGCACTTAGCGCACGTATAAAAGAACCCACGGCAACAAAAGGGTTGTTTCCTGACAAAATTCTGTAGAAAAATCCACTTCGATAGGAAAAACAAATAAAACTGCACGCAAAAAAAAAAAAAAAAAAAAAAAAGGGTGGCGCTGTAGTGTAGCGACGCGCTCTTCCTGGGGAGAGCAGCCCGAATTTCATACAGAGAAATCTGTTGTGATAAAAAAAAACGAAAACAAATAGAAATATATATATATATATATATACTGATTATGGGTGGCAGGAGATGGTGGCCAGTCAGTGCAGGAAGAGTGACCTGTTGTGTGTGTGGGTTGTACCCTCCCTGGGGGTACACCTTTATCTGTCGACAGTTTGTTTGCTTTTGATTAAAACACTGTCTTTGTTACGTTATACTAGGCTAGTATTAGGCTATGTTGTACACCA
>NC_134884.1:29111748-29121748 GCF_041734735.1 Babylonia areolata | reverse complement strand
CAGTCCAGTTGGTATCCTCCTTTGATGTATTATATTTAATACTGTTATTTATATTTACATTGCTGTAGGTTAATACTTGTTGATATGCATATACATGTTCTCCTTCCCATGACAACTCATTCAATGCACACCACAACCTCTTTAGACTTTTTCCTTTATACACTACTTTACTCCTTTCCGTCTAAAAACACTAATAGTGAATAGACGTTAAACTGAAGAAAACTGAAGAAAAATACACACACACAATCGTCAGTCGGGGAAGCTTCAGTGATGGGGTGGTGTTGTGAGGAGGACGGGGTTCGGGTATGGATGGGAAGACTGCCCGCTGTCCTGGTTGCACGTGCACACACAATGAAGACTGACAGCCCTTGATTCCCACCACCCCAGTCCCCGCTCTCTCTCTTTCTCTCCCTCTCTCTGTACTGTGCCCGGCGCGTCAGAGCCCAGAGCCTGTATAGCAGTGTAGTGGTGGGTGGGTATAAGGGAGCATCAGTCTCCTCCATTGGGCCCGTCCCGGCCCCCGTACGTCTTTAGCACTGTGCTGGGCTAATTGCTTCCGTCTACAGTCCTCCTTCTCCCTGCTGGGGTGGTGGTGGGTGTGGGGGTGGTAGTGGTTATGGGTGGTGAGCGTGGTGGTGGTTATGGGTGGTGGTGGGGTTGGTGGTGGGGGTGGGAGTGGTTAGGGGTGGGGGTGAGGGTGGTTGGGGGTGTTTAGGGGTGGTGGTGGTGGTTAGGGGTGGTGGTGGTGGTGATGTAGGTTAGGGGAGGTGGTAGTTACTGGTGGGGGTGGAAGGGAGTATGTGTTTGGGTTCAAAGGTTCAAAGGTTCAAAATCATTTTTAATCCGAGAAACCCTATTAATTTTGGGTACATGGAAACACAAAGGAAAAACAGGCCCACATTCTCGAGACGTGCAATCGCACGAAGAAGAAGAGAGAGAAAAAAAAAGGAAAAAAAACCCCGAAAAATAAAGAAAAGAAAAGGTGGAAGTGGGGTGGGATGGAGCGGACGCAATAGCCAAATGGTTAAAGCGTTGGACTTTCAATCTGATGGTCACGGGTTCGAATCTCGGTGACGGCGCCTGGTGGGTAAAGGGTGGAGATTTTTCCGATCTCCCAGGTCAACATAAATATGTGCAGACCTGGCTAGTGCCTGAACCCCCTCCGTGTATATACGCAGAAGATCAAATACGCACGTTAATGATCCTGTAATCCATGTCAGCATTTGTGGGTTATGGAAACAAGAACATACCCAGCATGCACACCCCCGAAACCGGACTATGGCTGCCTACATGGCGGGGTAAGTAAGGATAACGATTATACCCGTGAAATGTTACATGTCTGCCTGAGTGTGTATGTGCGTGTGCTTTGAAATCTGATTGAATGACACAGGAAACGAATGATGAGCGCCCAGTAGTTGCCATCAATCGGCTCTACCCGTGTTTGTAAAGCGCATAGAGCTTGGTCTCCGACCGAGGATTAGGCGCCATATAAGTATCCATATCAATCAATCAATCAATCAGTGGGGTGTTTGGGTGGTGGGGGTGTTGTGTGTGTGTGTGTGTGTGTGTGTGTGTGTGTGTGTGTGTGTGTGTGTGTGTGTGTGTGTGTGCTGCTATTGGCCTATTTACATGAACGTTTTTGTTTTGTTTTTTGTTTTTAGAGAGAGAGAGAGATGAGAGAGAGAGAGAGAGAGAGAGAGAGAGAGAGAGAGAGAGAGAGAGAGAGAGAGAGAGAGTATTAATAAATGAACGAACGAACTAATGAATGAATGAATCTTTATTTTCCAACGATGGAAATATTAACACACTGGCCGACTTATCTACGTTGCATTTTAAGAGAGAGAGAGAGAGAGAGAGAGAGAGAGAGCAGAAGGAGTGGAACAGAACAGAAAGAAAGAAAGAAAGAAAATGGAACGACCACAGGCAGACTAAACACCATCAACCAATCATCTACAAACATTCAACAACATCCTGACTGCCCAGCTCGACCTTTTCGTGAGACGAAACAGTCCTTCTCTCAATCCCTCACCCAGCCACCCAGCATGCAGGACATGCATATATACACGTCAGCAAGCCAGGAAACACAGTGGTTACGGACCAACCACTACTGAGACGAACTGGACAACTTCCCTCAGTGGTGCCTGACCCTATCCCCTAGCAGACTGGACCCATGGGGTGGGAGCAATTAGCTGTAGAGACTTCTGAAGGAGGTATTTATTTGTATTTCTTTTTATCACAACAGATTTCTCTGTGTGAAACTCGGGCTGCTCTCCCCTGGGAGAACGCGTCGCCACACGACAGCGCCACCCTTTTTTTTTTTTTTTTTTTTTTTTCCTGCGTGCAGTTTTATTTGTTTTTCCTATCGAAGTGGATTTTTCTACAGAATTTTGCCAGGAGCAACCCTTTTGTTGCCGTGGGTTCTTTTACGTGCGCTAAGTGCATGCTGCACATGGGACCTCGGTTTATCGTCTCATCCGAATGACTAGGGTCCAGACCACCACTCAAGGTCTAGTGGAGGGGGAGAAAATATCCGGGCGGCTGAGCCGTGATTCGAACCAGCGCGCTCAAATTCTCTCGCTTCCTAGGCGGACGCGTTACCTCTAGGCCATCACTCCGTATGAGACTATAGGTGTTTTTAGACCTACCTCCCTGAAGGTAGACCTGAGATGGAAGATCCCCTTCCCCCCATCCACCCCTGTCCCACTCCACACATTGCCCTAAAGCTGCTGGACTAAAGCGTGCGTGCTTGATGACAGGCGGACACCGATATATTGATTTGATGCTCGTGCATTCTGACCTCAAGCTGGTTGTCTTGGGACTGTCATGGACTGTTTTTTGGTTGCCTCTGGGAATAAAAGATAACATGGTAAAATGTGCAAATGCAAACACACACACACACACACACACGCACGCACGCACACACACACCAACTTCGCCCGTTGTACCCAACCTCCGACACACACCCGCCTACCCTCTCACCCACGTACGCACACACACGCTCTCTTTGATTTGTTTAAACTAGTATTTTGTAAAATGATAATGAGCCACGTATCCAAATATACACAACTGCTCACTTCTCACGCAATGCTATTCGTTAACCCGTGAACCATGGTACATACGAAGAGCCCAGGCCTTATAATTATTTTTTAACTAGGGATATTGTTTTGATAATAAAGAAAAAAACGAGTATTTCAGCAACGGCAATAACAGCAGCCATAATTTGCAGGCGTGGTTGTCATTACTTCTTGCCCTCAGGTTTACGCTTCGGAAGTAACGTGCCGACTGGCGAGGAGCTTTCCATCACTGTAGCCTTCAGCCACGGGATCTGTGTTGACTCACTCAGTCACTCTCTGTCTGTCTGTTGCTCAGTCTTTCCGATTCCCCCCCCCCTCTTTCTTGCTCCTGTTGAATGTTGTGTTGTGTTGTGTTGTGTCGTGTTGTGTTGTTTGTTTGCAAATACTTTTAGTTCTACCCACAAATCAGACGTTTTTGTTGTATTGTGTTGTATCGTATCGTATTGTGTTGTATTGTGTTGCGTTGTGTTGTGTTGTATCGTATCGTATCGTATCGTATTGTATTGTATATACAGTATTGTATTGTACTGTATTGTATTGTATATACAGTATTGTATTGTACTGTACTGTATTGTATTGTACTGTATATACAGTATTGTATTGTACTGTACTGTATTGTATTGTACTGTATATACAGTATTGTATTGTATTGTATATACAGTATTGTATTGTATTGATATTCCTTATTTCTCTCTGTACAATTTGGGGTGCTGTCCCAGGGGAGACTGTACAGAGCATCGCCATCTCTTTTAGTTCTGCCTGCAAATGAATTAAAAGTGGATTTTTCTACACACTTTTGCCAGAAACAGCCATACACTTCAGCGATACACACACACACACACACACACACACACACACACACACACAGACGTCTAAGATGTAAGTTTAAGTTCAGGTGTAATTTCCCCCCAAACCAGCCAAACTAGGAATTTTCATGTATACAGGAATAACTCTGCCTGCTATATAATATTTCACCACCAGTTACAAGTTCGCTCGATTTTGATCAGAGTTTGAACGGATCCGCTTTTAAACGAAGGGACTGTTAGGGCCCTCAACGTACACCAGTTAGTTTGGTGCCTGTGGCGTTCCATGGACTGCAGTCAAAATTGAAATTACATAGCAGCATTCATATAAGCGCAGCTGTCAAAATAGTTATGTACAAAAGCGGCCATGGGTTGTGTCTCTGTTGGTAAACGTCTTGGAAGATGTAAGGTCAGGGTTATAGAGATGATGAACGAGGTCACTTTGGTTTTCTCCGGAGGGTCGGTTTATCGACTGGCTTTGCTTTTAATTAGGATCGATTTGTGTGTGTGTGTGTGTGTGTGTGTGTGTGTGTGTGTGTGTGTGTGTGTGTCTGTGTCTGTGTGTGTGACAGAGAGAGAGAGAGAGAGAGAGAGAGAGAGAGAGTAATTTCCCGCTATGACTACATTGAATTGTAGGAATAAATGGATTGTAGAACCAACGGTGCATGATGTTGACTGGACGGCGACTGGCCCAATCACTTTGGATGGTTCCAGCACGTTTGGTTCTTGCTTACAGAAAAGTGTGTGTGTGTGTGTGTGCGTACTCATGTGTGTGTGTATCTGTGTATGTGTGCATCTGTGTGTGTTGCAAGATTGGAGGGAGGGAGGTGTGGGGGGTCATATGATGAACACGTTATCGTCATCGCCTTTTGAATGACCAAACTGAATCTTCCCGCGCGAGAACACTTTCTCTTTTCTCCCCCTGTTCACCATGTCATTACAACTGCGTAATCTGCAACGGGGTTTAGTCAGCTTCTTTAGCGTTTTACAGTGGGAATGGAACAGTTTTCATGTTGCCACTTTTTCGATGTTTATATGATTGACCGCTAGAGAGTTCTGTGCTTACATGACTTATAGAAGCGCATCACATGATCTGTGCTCTCTAAGTTGATTGGCTCTCCCAAATTGCGAGCAACAAATCGAGATCGAGTCGAGAGGCAGAACGTGCGAAACAGCAGGCTTTTTTCCCCTTCGGTTGTTTGCTTCATATTTTGGTTTTCTTATTGTACATGCGATGGCACTTCATTGTACAGTGTTTATTTGTAGCAATGGAGGCTATCGACTAAATAAATGGAAGACAACACATGTTTACTGCTTTTACATATGTCGATCGCCTTTAGCATTGCTCGCGATTTCGAGTTAAAGTTAAATGCGCATGCACAAGATCCAAGACAGCCGCGTAACTTTCCAGCGGTCTATTGTGTATTTCTAATTGTGTGTCCCTGCAACACAGAAACCGTCGGTGGAGCTGTAATAAACACAGAATGATTTCCTTGGCTCTGGCCTTTCTGCACTTCCCTGGGGATGGTCATGTCTGTCGGTCTTTATAATCATCTGAGATGGAAGTTGATGTTTTGTAGCATTGGCCTGGGGGGCACACTGTGGAGAGTCAGACTGCATAAAGTGTTGATGGATTGCATGTCATATTTTCAGCCGACGCTTTGATATGTCATCGTTTTCAAGCGTGATGGCTTCAGATATTTTTCTTCTATATGGACTTAGTGGAGGAGGAGGAGGAGGAGAAGAAGAAGAAGAAGAAGAAGAAGAAGAAGAAGAAGACTCCGCACAGAGTAGCGAAACAGATGACTTTGTTGAACAAACGTTGTAATTTGTCTTGTTTGGTGAATAAAAACGCTTAAACCAAACAGGCGTTCGCGTTCTGACGTATGGGGGCAGGAATACACACACACACACAAAAAAAACCCTTCTGAACGCTCCACTCCGAGCCGTTTCACATGAGCGTTAGTTTATTTGCCATCTGCTGTGTCCCGCCCCGCCCCAATTGGCCCAGCATGAGCGGTGAAGGTTCCAAACTGGTTTCCTCATGCTGCCGATTTTCTGTAGCGTTGTGAGCCAGGGGTGTTGGGGACAGGTGTGGAAGGGAAGGCAGGCAGCCCCCGCAAGAAGGGCAATTGGTAAACACAGGTGAAGCTGTAGGCACTCTTGTCTGCTCTGGCAACGGGCCTCAAGTCGTGTTACCCCGCGCTGTCGTGTTTATCTTTCTTGTTGATGCTGGGCCCAGAATTCGCCAGGGTTCCGTCTTTAGCATAGCTCGGCTCCCGTCCCGCTTGGGTTTCAAAGGTAGCGCTGTGAACCCATCTGCTGTGTCGTGTTGGGGATGAAGCGTTTCTCCCCCCTCCCCCCACCCCCTCTCTCTGTCTGCCTGGCTGATCGTTGTGTGTAGGCTGAGTGCAATTTTTGTTCTCATGGTAAATGTCTGTTTTTGGCTTGACGTGTTGCCTTTCCAAGCCACGCGTGACCGTCGTATTTTTATGTAATTACCCCATAGTGGTGCGGCGTTTAAGGCTCAGTACCGTTCCGAGCTGTTTGATACGGCAGAGGAAACAGAATGGTTGTTATTGCACAGACGGGATAAAGCCATCGTCAGCATAATTATCATCCAAAGAAGTCCCAGTACATTCTCTGCTTGTGTTAGTCTTACTGATTGCCCTGACCATGGCCACGGTACCAAAAAGGGAATAAATATTCATTCAGTGTTATGACTAAGCCCAGCCATGGAGGGAGACCACTGAGCTGAGAGCTCGATGAGGGAGACCAAAGTCTCTTCCCCCACTCCACAAGTTAGGTCTGAAAACTCTTCACCGGCCAATAGTTCCCGGTGATGGGCGGAATTTAATAACACGGCGTTAGTCCGATAAACGACACTGTTCCACCCGACGAATGACCCCCCCTGGACTTCCATTCCCCGCCCCCCCCCCCACACACACACACACTGAGCCCCCTCCCCTTCCTTACCAAACAGGAGGGGGGGGGGCAGGGGGCTGGGGGGCGGAGGAGGGGGGGGCAGGAACGTCTCCTATTTGCTTCCAACACCACCGTCCATTTTGCTTCCGTGTTGGCGCAAGGCGGCGAGTCGCTAATGGGGGGCTGAGCCCTGATGTCTGCTGTGGCATTGATGGCCGGCCCCCGTCCATGGGATATTTGCTGGCAGTAACGGCATCCATCAGACACTTGTCCCCCCGGCCTTTTGTGCAGAGGGGGCGGGTGGGGGGAAGGGGGGCGGGTGCGATGGGATTGGGGATGGGGGGGTCAGACCAACTGGCACACAGACCGCGATGAATGTGGCCTTTCTTGTGGCGCGGCCAGCCGGGAGAAACGACAACGGCCGGCCACTGCATGCGGCCTGTTTGATTAGCGTCTTGTTCTGTGAGGAGGGAATGAAGAGCGCCGCGGCCCCTTCCCGCCAGCCAACAGGTCCAGGGCAGTGACTCAGTCACACATCGCCAATGGTTTCATGGAGTGCCGCGCCCTCCGCCCTCCGCCCTCCCGGCTTCAGTGCAGTTCTCTCCCCCAGCCAGCGCCCCAAAGCAAACGAGGTGAAAATGATAGTGGCTTGGTTTGCAGGGTGTACATTACGGAAGACGTCCCAGTGTTTTCTATACTTTCTTTTTTCTTCTACGGACTGGGATTGTGGTTTGATGAATAAACCTGGTATTTGCCTTGGATATAAACAAGTCGTGTGAATGGGATTCCTTCCAACCCCCCCCCCCCTCTCTCTCTCCTCAGCAGCCATCACAGAAGATTGAAAAGGAGCACTGAAATTAAAGTTTACTCGACAGACACATTTCCGAGGGAATGGGAAACAGTTGTGATTAGGTTTTAACCAAAAAAACATGACCCGTGTTCAGCGTGGTACGTAAAAGAGCAATCAACCAGCAGTAAAATACCTCCGTCTCGTGCGACAAGAGCACGTGACCCCATCAGAAAGTTTGAAACAACAGAAGCACGGTAAACGAGTAGGGATCGAAACAAAAGGAGAAGGAGGAGGGTGGGGGTAAGAATAAGGGGGGTGGGGGGTATCTCATCTAGTGGGGTGGGGGTGGGGGGTCAAGTCTGCCTCGTTGCTCCTCCTGACCTCTCTTGTCACAGGCAGAGGAGCGGTGTCCATCAGAACTGGGCAGACTGTAGGAGCTGGGCAAACCCGGGCTGACCCAAGAGGGCAACGAGGATTGCTAGCACCCCTCCCCTCTGGCCCTCCTTGCATCGTGAGATCTCCCGTGATGGTTAGGGGTGGGTCAGAGGCCAGACATCTTTTGTACGAGTTTTGATAGGGGTGGCCGTGTTGGGGGGACAGGGACAGGACCGTGTCACTGTGGGGTAGTGTTCTGGGTGAGCAAACCTCGCTTGTCACTGCAAGGCTGGAAGGAAGACTAACAGGCATGAATTGGCCCATGTTGGGGGGGGGGGGGGGGATCGGATGGATGGAGATAACCCTACATCAACCCCATCAACAGTCTGATGGCCGAGAAGATGGGGAGGTGGAGGGAGGGGGCGGGGGAGGGGGGGGCGGGGGGGGGGGTTAGACCCATCATGAACTGCGCGAATTGACCGCGGGTCAAGGAAGGGGCTACCCCAGAGATAAACGATATGAATATGTAATGAACCTTGACTGACAGCTGACGTCTCCTCTTGGGCAAGATAATTGGCGGTATCCTCCTCTTCTGAGAGTCTGGGAGCAGGGGCCCGTTGTCTCTCATGCAAAGGGATGGTTGATTCAGTGTGTCAGATGCGAACTTTATAGACCCGCTCAATGTGACCGGTGAACATCAGGCGTCCCTTATCTCTCTGCGGAGATCAGGTGGTGTTCGATCAAATGCATGACTATATCGTGTGTTCACGTGGCTCGTTGAAGGCTTCAACACACTGAAAGGAATGCGATGTGAAATTTCTGGTATGGAAGAACAACACTGCCACAGTTATTTACGGTGCGCTTCGAGTTGAAGTCAGTCCGAAGTATGAGAGAAAATCCGAACTCGCAAATACAAGCATACTTATAACCTGAATGTATGCACCACCCCCCACACCCCGCCAACGCTTCACCTACACATGTCTCCCACCTCACACACATACTTACACGCGTGCGTGCACATTGAGATTCCGAGAGAGGGTGGGGTGGGAGTGTGGTGGGGAGACACACATATGTCAAAGAACACACACACACACGCGCGCGCGCGCACGTACACACAAACACACACACATGATCCAAAAAGAGAGGAACAATCATCTTTTAGACTGAACCCAACCCTACAAGGAATGAAAAAAAACAAAACAAAAAAAACCCAACACGGTCCGTGCGCCCTCAAAGCACGCACACACACACACACACACACACACACACACACACACACACACACACACACACACAACCACCACCAAACCACACACACAAACACATACAGACACACAGACACCCACCCAACCACACACACACACTCACACCCACCCAACCACACACACACACACACACACACACACACACACACACACACACACACACACACACACACACACACACACACACACACACACAACCAGAGAAAGACCCCACGGAGCAATACAAGGAGGTCGGGTCCGGCGAGGAGACCCTTTAAAAAGCCGGGCAGCCTGGCCGAGCGGAAGATGTGGGTAAGGGGTCTGTGATTGCCCGGTAGATAATTGCCTGCGAAATGATGCACCGTCTGTACCTCGCTCGTCTCCCCCGCACCCCACCCCCACCCCCCCATACCAACCCCTCCTTCTCCCTCCCCTCCAACTCCCTGACCACCCCTCTCCCAGACCTCCTCCCTCCCTTCCCGTTCTCCCCCTCACCCACCATCATCCCTCTAATGAGATCAGAGCCAATGGGGGATGAAAGCTTCGATCTCTGGGAGGCGAAGGGGAAAAAGGAGGCGTGGACGTTCATCTTGGCTGCATCATTACTGGCAGGATAGGGGGTGTTGGGTTGGTGGTGGTGGTGGTGGTGGTGGGGTTCGGAGGTGAGGGGATGGCGAAGGAAGGAGGGTGTAGGGAGGGATGGTGGGGGTTGAGGGGGGGGGGGTTGGGTGTGGGAGAGGTGTGTGTGTTGGGAAGGGGCTGGAGGGCGTGAGGGTATGGGGGGTCGGG
>NC_134884.1:29084248-29106748 GCF_041734735.1 Babylonia areolata | reverse complement strand
TGCTATGACATGTCAAATTCCTTGAGGATGAAGATTTGTCTCACTCGGAACTAAAAAAAAAAAAAAAAAAAAAGCTTTTATGTCAGATGTTCTGGACTAAAAGAATTGTTCGTCAACCTTTTTGTGCACAAGGTGATGACAAGCTTCACTTTTTTTCTTTTTCTGGAACAGTGCACTCTGTCACTGGGGACATTGTCCGAGTGGAAAGTGGCCGTATTTCCTTTCTCATGAGTAATGCTGCAGGCAAACATTTGCCTCCGTGACAGGCATGACAATAATGCCATCAGACTGTGGAGAGAGAGAGAGAGAGAGAGAGAGAGAGAGAGAGTTCAAAACGTTTTTTATTCAAGGATTAAGATTTTAGGCATGAGAGAGAGAGAGACAGAGAGACAGAGAGAGAGAGAGAGATCTCAAAACGTTTTTATTCAAGGATTAAGATTTTAGGCATGAGAGAGAGAGAGAGAGAGAGAGAGAGAGAGAGAGAGAGAGAGAGAGAGAGAGAGAGATCTCAAAACGGTTTTTATTCAAGGATTAAGATTTTAGGCATGAGAGAGAGAGAGAGAGAGAGAGAGAGAGAGAGAGAGAGAGAGAGAGCTCAAAACGTTTTTATTCAAGGATTAAGATTTTAGGCATGAGAGAGAGAGAGAGAGAGAGAGAGAGAGAGAGAGAGAGAGAGAGAGAGAGTTATAGATCTTAACACGTTTTTTTTATTCAAGGAATGAAATTTTAGGCATGAGAGAGAGAGAGAGAGAGAGAGAGTTATAGATCTCAAAACGTTTTTTATTCAAGGAATGAAATTTTAGGCATGAGAGAGAGAGAGAGAGAGAGGGCGCTGAATGAAGAAGAAGGATGCTGTCTTTTATTCAAGGAATGAAATTTTGGGCATGAGAGAGAGAGAGAGAGAGAGAGAGAGAGAGAGAGAGAGAGAGTTATAGATCTCAAAACGTTTTTTTATTCAAGGAATGAAATTTTAGGCATGAGAGAGAGAGAGAGAGAGAGAGAGAGAGAGAGAGAGAGAGAGAGAACTCAGAACTCAGAACTGTTTTATTGTAGAAGGCCTTCTGACCCATTACAATGTTGAGCACACACACACACCCCATCCCACACCTCCACACCCCTTCCCACATCTCCCCCCCCACACACACACACACACATGCGCGCGCGCAGAGAGAGAGAGAGAGAGAGAGAGAGAGAGAGCTGAATGAAGAAGAAGGATGCTGTCGAACGGCCACAGACGGAAAACGGAAGAAACGAAAAGCTAAATAAACTCACAAGTGCAGACACCACGGATCGGAACGACCATCCCTCAGTGCTGTGTTCCAGGAAGGAGAAAAGTGCCGTCCGTGGCCAGCGCCTGGCCATAATTCCTCATCACAACCCCATCCCTGCCTGGCCCCCTACCCTCACCCCCCCAACCCCCAGGCCTATCCTCGGCCTGTTTCCCGGCCCGCTACACTGCCGGGGCCATCATTTTGTCAGCCAGCTTTCCTGAACAACATCGCCACTGACTGGAAGCTGATGGTATTGGGGGTTATAGTTGGGAAACGCTGGCTTTGTGGCGGAGTAGAGTGGACCCTGTGTAAACGAAGTCAACTGTTTGTAGGAAACGGAACAAAAAACAAAGAAAGATCGAAAGAAGAAAAGGAGAAATCGATAATGTTGATCATTGACGAGTTGCTGTGGCTGTATATTTCCATTTCCCCTTCATTCCTTTTTGCTTTTTTAAAATTTTCTAGCGATCATGGAACATAATTTTTTGAAACGCCATAATATCTAATCAGAACCAGATGGCCAGTTCATGGCATTTCCCACATATTTACACTTTTTTTCTCTTCTTTCTTTTTTCTTTTGTGTGTTTTTTTTGTGTGTGTTTTTTGTTTTGTTTTGTTTTTCCCCCCAATTTTTGTTTGTTGGCCACACAGCCAATGTCCATCATTTCCCCCCCGTTCTGCTGCACAGTCTGAAAGAATGGGGGGAAAGGGAAGGAACATATCGCGAATAAGACAGATGTAACGTTTAGCACTGGTAGGGGGAAAACCCTTGGCTGAATGTGACGAATGCATCGATATTACTCTGACAGAAAATTGTGCGTGGTGGCATAGCGGGCTGAAAAACAGAAACTGGAGTGAACGTGAACGTGGAAATGGAGAATCTGTGATGCATAAGTAGCGGCAGAAAATAATTTACTTTTCCTTGTGAACATTTGAATACTGATGTAGAAGAATCAACATTGGAGGGCTTTGAATTTGTGATTTTCATGCTTTTAATTTTCGCTGTCAATCTGGTGGACAGTGCATCAAAAACAGGCTATCATCAAATTGTCTGCTCCTTTCTGTTCAGTAATGATCGAATTGCCGGTTCCAAAATGCTGTGTTTCCCTTGTAGCAGCCAGCGTCTTGTTTTCAGCGCTCCGCGGTGTATCACGTGACAGCGAAATGCCTCGGGCAAAGTCATAGCTTGCTCATTATAGCTTTTTTTTTATTTCGATTTTTTTCCGAACTTACTTTTTTGGCGGAAGATCAGCATCACCAGCATATCGTATCGTATTAAATTATAGCTCATTAGCTTAAAGCTTTTTACCTTCTTGTCAGATCTCGTATTGAAAATACTCCACCATCAAACACAGCGTTATAAAAATCATCCCAACTCCAAAAAATGTTCTAAATTTTGCTTGAAGCATTATTCTTCCTCATGTTTCTCCAGCCTTTTTTTTTTTTTTTTTTTTTTTAATTGTTAAATCCTCCTGTGGTTTCCATATTTGATGGGAAGCGGGGTGGGGGTGGGGAGTGGTAAGGTTTCCTGTTATTGATTATTGCTGAAATTGCTTCCAGTAAAAGGTTTTATCAATTTAAAATGGTGTCCTTTGTGTTCGAGCTGTTTCGTTTTATGGGGCTACTTGTGATTCTGTCGTAACATAATCCTTGGAGAATTTTGAATGCTTCAGTCGTTCTTCCTCTTAATCTATTACGAAGATTTTGGTTTGGTATTTTGACGAATTTTGACATCTTCTCATAGCCAAAGTGAGAACACTTTGTTGAGTACATACAAATCAACTTGTTAATTCATAACTATTCAAATTGAAAACTCAAGTGTGCGCTAAGTGCTGCCAGTGATATAGTAGGTAGCAAACGAACAATGGCGTTGACGTCTTTCAATCAATCTGCGGTTGTACTACCCAGTCCTTTTTCCCAGTCATACGAACTGTTTGGTTGTGTTATCAGTAGTTTTGCTTGTTTGGTAGCAATGGCAATAGTTTTGCTTGTTTGGTAGTGTTATCAATAGTTTTGCTTGCTTGGTAGTGTTATCAATAGTTATGCTTGTTTGGTGGTGTTCTCAGTAGTTTTGCTTGTTTGGTAGCAATGGAAATAGTTTTGCTTGTTTGGTAGTGTTATCAATAGTTTTGCTTGTTTGGTAGTGTTATCAATAGTTTTGCTTGTTTGGTAGTGTTATCAGTAGTTTTGCTTGTTTGGTAGTGTTATCAATAGTTTTGCTTGTTTGGTAGTGTTATCAGTAGTTTTGCTTGTTTGGTAGTGTTCTCAGTAGTTTTGCTTGTTTGGTAGCAATGGCAATAGTTTTGCTTGTTTGGTAGTGTTATCAATAGTTTTGCTTGCTTGGTAGTGTTATCAATAGTTATGCTTGTTTGGTAGTGTTATCAGTAGTTTTGCTTGTTTGGTGGTGTTATCAGTAGTTTTGCTTGTTTGGTGGTGTTATCAATAGTTTTGATAGTGTTCTCAGTAGTTTTGCTTGTTTGGTAGCAATGGCAATAGTTTTGCTTGTTTGGTAGTGTTATCAGTAGTTTTGCTTACTTGGTAGTGTTATCAATAGTTATGCTTGTTTGGTAGTGTTATCAGTAGTTTTGCTTGTTTGGTAGTCTTATCAATAGTTTTGCTTGCTTGGTAGTGTTATCAATAGTTTTGCTTGTTTGGTAGTGTTCTCAGTAGTTTTGCTTGTTTGGTAGTGTTATCAATAGTTTTGCTTGTTTGGTAGTGTTATCAATAGTTTTGCTTATTGGGTAGTGTTATCAATAGTTTTGCTTGTTTGGTAGTGTTATCAATAGTTTTGCTTGTTTGGTAGTGTTATCAGTAGTTTTGCTTGTTTGGTAGTGTTATCAGCAGTTTTGCTTGTTTGGTAATGTTATCAGTAGTTTTGCTTGTTTGGTAGTGTTATCAATAGTTTTGCTTGTTTGGTAGTGTTCTCAGTAGTTTTGCTTGTTTGGTGGTGTTATCAGTAGTTTTGCTTGTTTGGTAGTGTTATCAGTAGTTTTGCTTGTTTGGTAGCAATGGCAATAGTTTTGCTTGTTTGGTGGTGTTATCAGTAGTTTTGCTTGTTTGGTAGTGTTCTCAGTAGTTTTGCTTGTTTGGTAGTGTTATCAATAGTTTTGCTTGTTTGGTAGTGTTATCAATAGTTTTGCTTGTTTGGTAGTGTTCTCAGTAGTTTTGCTTGTTTGGTGGTGTTATCAGTAGTTTTGCTTGCTTGGTAGTGTTATCAATAGTTTTGCTTGTTTGGTAGTGTTATCAGTAGTTTTGCTTGTTTGGTAGTGTTCTCAGTAGTTTTGCTTGTTTGGTGGTGTTATCAGTAGTTTTGCTTGTTTGGTAGTGTTATCAGTAGTTTTGCTTGTTTGGTGGTGTTATCAATAGTTTTGCTTGTTTGGTAGAGTTTTCAGTAGTTTTGCTTGTTTGGTAGTGTTATCAGTAGTTTTGCTTGTTTGATAGTGTTATCAGTAGTTTTGCTTGTTTGGTAGTGTTATCAGTAGTTTTGCTTGTTTGGTGGTGTTATCAATAGTTTTGCTTGTTTGGTAGTGTTTTCAGTAGTTTTGCTTGTTTGGTGGTGTTATCAGTAGTTTTGCTTGTTTGGTAGTGTTCTCAGTAGTTTTGCTTGTTGGGTAGTGTTCTCAGTAGTTTTGCTTGTTGGGTAGTGTTATCAGTAGTTTTGCTTGTTTGGTAGTGTTATCAGTAGTTTTGCTTGTTTGGTAGTGTTATCAGTAGTTTTGCTTGTTTGGTAGTGTTATCAATAGTTTTGCTTGTTTGGTAGTGTTATCAGTAGTTTTGCTTGTTTGGTAGTGTTCTCAGTAGTTTTGCTTGTTTGGTAGCAATGGCAATAGTTTTGCTTGTTTGGTAGTGTTATCAGTAGTTTTGCTTGTTTGGTAGTGTTATCAATAGTTTTGCTTATTGGGTAGTGTTATCAATAGTTTTGCTTGCTTGGTAGTGTTTTCAATAGTTATGCTTGTTTGGTAGTGTTATCAATAGTTTTGCTTGTTTGGTTGTGTCATCAATAGTTTTGCTTGTTTGGTACTGTTAGCAATAGTTCAGTTGCTTGGTTGTGTTTGCAAGTTTTGCTTGTTTGGTTGTGTTTTAACAATGGTTTTGCTTTTTTGATAGTTTTAGCAAGTTCAGCTTATTTGGTTGTGTTAGCAATAGTTTTGCTTGTTTGTAGTATTATCGGTAGTTTTGCTTGTTTGGCAATGTTTGCAATACTTTTCCCTGTTTAGTATTGATATGAATAATTTTACTTGTTTGGTAGTGATAGCAATAATTTTGCTTGTTTGGTAGTGATAGCAATAGTTTAATTGCTTGGTAGGTTTATTGTTTGGCAGTGTCATCAAAGTTTGCTTGTTTGGTCGTGTTGACAATAGTTTTGCCTGTTTGGCAGTGACAGCAGTAGTTTTGCTAGTTTGGTAGTGTTATCAATAGTTCTCCTTGTGTGATAGTGTAAGCAACAGTTTTGACAGTGTTATTGCTTGGTAGTGTTAGGAATGGTTTTCCTTGTTTTGGTAGTGTTAGCAGTAACCGTCTCTGTTTGGTAGTGTTAGCAACAACTAGTTTTCATTGCACATAATATGACGACCTTGTATGACTTGACTCCACCTTCAAGCCCTGTTTTTGTCAGCAGTTCAGATTCTTTCGTCACGGTGTCATTGACTCACTTGTTTTATTTTATTTCTTTGTTGTAAAAGGAAGGATGGTAGGGAGAGCAACAGATGTGAAAGATGTATCCTGATTTTATTATTATTATTTTTTTTTTTTTTTTTTTTTTTTATTAGGGTGGGGATGGTCAGGTGCCAATGGATGGGAACAAAACGAGAGAGAGGGAGAGAGAGAGAAGGGGGAGAGAGAGAGGGGGGAAAGAGAGAGGGGGAGAGAGAGAGGGAGAGAGAGAGGGGGGGAGAGAGAGCGAGAGAGAGAGCGAGAGGGTGAGAGAGAGGGAGAGAGAGAGGGAGAGAGGTGGAGAGAGAGATTGGGAGAGGGAGAGCGAGAGGGGGAGAGAGTGGGGAGAGAGAGAGAGAGAGCGAGAGAGAGAGGAGAGAGAGAGGGGGAGAGATAGAACAAGAGAGAGAGAGAGCGAGAGAGAGAGAGAGAGCGAGAGAGGGAGAGAGAAAGCGAGAGGGAGAGAGAGAGAGAGAGCGAGAGAGAGGGAGAGAGAGAGGGGGAGAGACCGAGCGAGAGAGAGATAGAGAGCGAGAGAGAGGGAGAGAGAGAGGAGGAGGAGAGGAGGAGAGAGAGAGATAGAGGAAGAGAGAGAGAAAGAGGGAGAAAGATATATATATATATATATATATATATATATATAGAGAGAGAGAGAGAGAGAGAGAGAGAGAGAGAGAGAGAGAGAGATTCAAATTCGGTAAAAGAAAGAAAGAAGTACAGAGCAAACAAACAAACAAACAGCTACACTAAATGAATAACACGATTCACAGGGCTCCCAATGGACACACAAACGCCCATCTTCGCTGCACAACAACCCCCCAAATCACCCCGTCCGTCTTCATCTGCTGTGTGAAATTCACTTTGTGAAATTCATTGTGCGTGTTTGGGGCTTTCTTCTTTCTTCTCTCTTTTCTTTTCTTTCTGTGTGTGTGTGTGTGTGTGTGTGTGTGTGTGTGTGTGTGTGTGTGTGTGTGTGTCCGTGTGAGTGAGAGAGAAAGAAAGGGAGAGGGAGATCGAGACTGTACATGTATAAGTCTCTCTCTCCCTCTCTCTGTTTTGTGTGTGTGTGTGTGTGTGTGCGCGCACGCGCGCGCGCACGTGTGTGTGTGTGCGTGCGTGTGCATACATGTGTGCGTGCGCTCGTGCTTACAAAAAAGAATCGCTCGGTGATATTTCCTCATTAGAACAACATTCCCATTGTTTTATTTCAAAGCCATCCTATACCTGCTTTCTCTGTGTAATCGCCCATCCAATGCACAATTGTTTTTTGACTGCTTCGCCTAAAATTAAAAGATGAAAATGAAATAAAAAAGGAAAAAGAGACTGCAGCACAGAGTAAATGATTCGGAATGAATTAGGGAGATCTTGGTCTCAGAGGAAGCCGTGCTTTAGCCAATAAGGTGCTGACAGCAAAATTGATTACTGAAAATCTTGCTTTCTTTAGAAAAATAAAGTGAGGATCTGTTGATGACCTGTTCTTTTATTTGTTGCAGTGGCGTCATCTCCACGCCCCGACCTTTAAAAAAACACACCCTTTTTTCGTAAAAAATAAATGAATAAATAAATAAATAAAATAAAAATAAAAAATCCTGTTCAAATTGATCTTTCACATTACACCTGAAAGGTCTTTTTTCTGTCTAATTTATCTGCTTTTTAAACTGCAATGCAATGTTGAGATTGGGTTGAAGAAAGTGATTGCAGTGTTGCAGTGGAAGGGTATAAGTGAATTGTAGCTGAGAAGTATGAACGGAAGAGAGTAAAAGAAAGGAAGATGTTGCTGTAGTTTTCCAGCTTTCATCAAGTTATGCACTTTGACTTTTTAATGCTGTGAAGGGACTTTGCTTAGCCACATTTTCAGAGATCCACGCTGGTTTTTTGTTTGTTTTGTTTTGTTTTTGATGGGATTTTTTTTCTAAACGTCACACAATCTGACTGCGTATGCCGGCTGCTCAGTGATGGTCTCCATTCAGCTATTCAATTATCTCTTTCAATGGAACAGAATAGCAAGGAAGAAATTGCTATGAATGATTCAGACACATCACTGAACTGTGTGATAAAGCTGCCTTCTATGCTGTAGTGAACGGTGACGGAGGCAGAAAAGATGGAAAATCCTTGCTGAGAGAGCTATTGTGTACAGGACAAAAGAAGATCAGCGCCAATTTGGGGCTTTCTGTACACACAGGACGACGGCGCTTTGGCAACATTCACTGAGCTCTTCTTGTTGCTGTTCCTCTGTTTTGTTCCCCATGCCGTGGTTTGCCGGTGAACTGCTGTGCCAGGCTGTAATTCCTCATCAGAACCCCTTACTGACTAGTTCCTGTGGGGAAGGACATGGCCACGCCCGCCACACAGTGAGGTCCATTATTTTGTCATGCCGCTTCCCCGCACAAAGGTGACGGGAGAGAGGGATGTGTGGTGTTGGGGAACAGACACATGGCGCTGAACTGGGCAAAAGCTGTGCTGTGGCACAGTGGAAAGGGGAGTGACAAAACATTGAAGAAAAACACCTTTAAAAAAAAAAAAAGACTCGAAGGGAGGATACTTGAAAAGGCTGCAGGAGGTGTGTGGTGGCTCGCGTTCTCATACTCTGTGTTTCTTTCTCTCTCTTTCGATTTCAAATTCTCGGTCTCAAAATCTTTGGCTGCTTATCAAAGCATACTCGTTTATTGTTTACCTTTCGCTTCCAGAAGCATTTAAAAAGAAGTTAATGGATTAACAATGCAAACAGTTGAACTCTATTTATTTGTTGTTGATCTTTTGCTTTCAAAAAGATTTCGTGGTTAAAAAATGTTATTGAATGTTTAAGGGGTACGGCTGAACTCTGAAAAAAGCCACTTGTTGCATGTAAATCCAGGAACGGACTGCCGCAATGAAAAGACAACCATGGACAGACAAATTGTACAAGCCAAAAGAAAGTCAACAAATTGAGCTTTGGCTTGTTGCTGTCGTTTTCCCTTTTTCTGTCCCATGCATCTTGTTGTGGAAACAATGAACTTCAATTTGTTGCTGTCGATGCCCGTTTGTTCCGAGTGCAGTGATTTGCCGTCAGTGCCTGTGAACTGCTGTGTCAGGCTGTAATTCCTCATCAGAACCCCGTACTGACGAGTTCCTGTGGGGAAGGACATGGCCACGCCCGCCACACAGTGAGGTCCATTATTTTGTCATGCCGCTTCCCCCGAACAAAGGTGACGGGAGAGAGGGATGTGTGGTGTTGGGGAACAGACACATGGCGCTGAACTGGGCAAAGGCTGTGCTGTGGCACAGTGGAGAGGGGAGTGACAAAACATTAGAGAAAAACATCTTAGAAAAAAAAAAAAAGACTCGAAGGGAGGATACTTGAAAAGGCTGCAGGAGGTGTGTGGTGGCTCGCGTTCTCACACTCTGTGTTTCTTTCTCTCTCTTTCGATATCAAATTCTCGGTCTCAAAATCTTTGACTGCTTATCAAAGCATACTCGTTTATTGTTTACCTTTCGCTTCCGGAAGCATTTAAAAAGAAGTTAATGGATTAACAATGCAAACAGTTGAACTCTATTTATTTGTTGTTGATCTTTCGCTTTCAAAAAGATTTCGTGTTTAAAAAATGTTATTGAATGTTTAAGGGGTACGGCTGAACTCTGAAAAAAGCCACTTGTTGCATGTAACTCCAGGAGAGGACTGCCGCAATGAAAAGACAACCATGGACAGACAACTTGTACAAGCCAAAAGAAAGTCAACAAATTGAGCTTTGGCTTGTTGCTGTTGTTTTCCCTTTTTCTGTCCCATGCATCTTGTGGAAACAATGAACTTCAATTTGTTGCTGTTGCTGCCCGTTTGTTCCGAGTGCAGTGATTTGCCGTCAGTGCATGTGAACTGCTGTGCCAGGCTGTAATTCCTCATCAGAACCCCGTACTGACGAGTTCCTGTGGGGAAGCACATGGCCACGCCCGCCACACAGTGAGGTCCATTATTTTGTCATGCCGCTTCCCCGCACAGAGGTGACGGGAGAGAGGGATGTGTGGTGTTGGGGAACAGACACATGGCGCTGAACTGGGCAAAGGCTGTGCTGTGGCACAGTGGAGAGGGGAGTGACAAAACATTGAAGAAAAACATATTTAAAAAAAAAAAGACTAGAAGGGAGGATACTTGAAAAGGCTGCAGGAGGTGTGTGGTGGCTCGCGTTCTCACACTCTGTGTTTCTTTCTCTCTCTTTCGATTTCAAATTCTCGGTCTCAAAATCTTTGGCTGCATATCAAAGCATACTCGTTTATTGTTTACCTTTCGCTTCCGGAAGCATTTAAAAAGAAGTTAATGGATTAACAATGCAAACAGTTGAACTCTATTTATTTGTTGTTGATCTTTTGCTTTCAAAAAGATTTCGTGTTTAAAAAAATGTTATTGAATGTTTAAGGGGTACGGCTGAACTCTGAAAAAAGCCACTTGTTGCATTTAAATCCTTGAACGGACTGCCGCAATGAAAAGACAACCATGGACAGACAAATTGTACAAGCCAAAAGAAAGTCAACAAATTGAGCTTTGGCTTGTTGCTGTCGTTTTCCCTTTTTCTGTCCCATGCATCTTGTTGTGGAAACAATGAACTTCAATTTGTTGCTGTCGATGCCCGTTTGTTCCGAGTGCAGTGATTTGCCGTCAGTGCCTGTGAACTGCTGTGTCAGGCTGTAATTCCTCATCAGAACCCCGTACTGACGAGTTCCTGTGGGGAAGGACATGGCCACGCCCGCCACACAGTGAGGTCCATTATTTTGTCATGCCGCTTCCCCGCACAAAGGTGACGGGAGAGAGGGATGTGTGGTGTTGGGGAACAGACACATGGCGCTGGACTGGGCAAAGGCTGTGCTGTGGCACAGTGGAAAGGGGGGTGACAAAACATTGAAGAAAAACATATTTTTTAAAAAAAAAGGCTCGAAGAGAGGATACTTGAAAAGGCTGCAGGAGGTGTGTGGTGGCTCGCATTCTCACACTCTGTGTTTCTTTCTCTCTTTCAATTTCAAATTCTCTTGTCTCAAAATCTTTGAACTCTGAAAAAAGCCACTTGTTGCATGTAAATCCAGGAACGGACTGCCGCAATGAAAAGACAACCATGGACAGACAACTTGTACAGGCCAAAAGAAAGTCAACAAATTGCTGCCGTTTTCCCTTTTTCTGGGGAACAGACACATGGCGCTGAACTGGGCAAAGGCTGTGCTGTCGCACAGTGGAAAGGGGAGTGACAAAACAGAAAAGAAAAAAATATCCAAAAAAAAAAAAAAAAAAAAGGCTCGAAGGAAGGATACTTGAAAAGGCTGGAAGAGGTGTGTGGTGGCTCGCGTTCTCACACTCTGTGTTTCTTTCTCTGTTTCGATATCAAATTCTCTGTCTCAAAATCTGTCTTAAATTTACTTGTTGCCCATCTTTCGCTATCATAAGGACATCGGGAAATCTGTTTGTTTGTTATCCATCTTTCGCTACCAAAAGGACATGAGGAAGTCTATTCATTTGTTTTCCATCTTTCACTAGCAAAGGAAGTCTATTTGTTGTCCATCTTTCACTGCAAAAATGGCATCAGGAAGTCTGTTTATTTCTTGTCTATCTTTCTATACCAAAATGACACAGGAAGTCTATTTGTTGTCCATCTTTCACGCGCTACAAAAAGGACATCAAGAAGTCTATTTATTTGCCATCCATCTTTCGCTACAAAAAGGACACCAGGAAGTCTATTGTTGTCCATCTTTCGCAAGAAAAAAGACATCAGTAAGTCTACTTGTTGTCCATCTTTCGCTACCAAAAGGACATTAGGAAGTTTATTTTTTGTCCATCTTTCGCTACAAAAAGGACACCAAGAAGTCTGTTTTCTATCTTCGGTACAAAAAGGACGTAAAGAAGTCTACTTGTTGTCCATCTTTCGCAACAAAAAGGACATCAGGAAGTCTATTTATTGTTGTCCATCTTTCGCACGAAAAGGACATCAGGAAGTCTATTTATTGTTGTCCATCTTTCGCAAGAAAAGGACATTTGGAAGTCTATTTGTTGTCCATCTTTCGCTACAAAGAGGACATCGGGAATTCTGTTTGTTGTCCATCTTTCGCTACCAAAAGGATATCGGAAAGTCTATTTGTTGCAAATCTTTCGCTACAAAAAGGACATCAGGAATTCTCTTTGTTGATGTCCATCTTGCGCTACCAAAAGACATCAGGAAGTCTTTATGTTGTCCATCTTTCGCTACCAAAAGATATCAGGAAGTCTTTATGTTGTCCATCTTTCGCTACCAAAAGACATCAGGAAGTCTTTATGTTGTCCATCTTTCGCTACCAAAAGACATCAGGAAGTCTTTACGTTGTCCATCTTTCGCTACCAAAAGACATCAGGAAGTATTTATGTTGTCCATCTTTCGCTACCAAAAGACATCAGGAAGTCTTTACGTTGTCCATCTTTCGCTACCAAAAGACATCAGAAAGTCTTTACGTTGTCCATCTTTCGCTACCAAAAGACATCAGGAAGTCTAAATATATAATTGTTGTCCCTCTTTCGCTAACAAAACGACACCAGGAAATTTATTTATTTGTTGTCCATCTTTTGCTACAAAATTGCATGAGAGAGAGAGAGAGAGAGAGAGAGAGAGAGAGAGAGAGATCTGGTTTTGTGATTCACGAAAAGATTATACAGGGCGAAAATTCATCATCAGATCATCGCTGCCATGCCAGCTCCACACGCCCATTTCAGAGCCAACCCCATCATTTATCATGCTGTCTATCCATACAGAGGCAAGACAAGGCAAGGCAAGGCAAGGCAAGGCAAATAAGTTTAGTTCTTGTGCCCCATGGGGAGGTATCTTAGATATATGCTCGAAACAAATAAACAAAATAACAAACACCAAAAACAAAAAAACAAAAAGCAAACAAAACAACAACAAAAACAAACAAACAAACAAAAAAGAAAAAGAAAAAAAAGCGGTCAATGAATGATACAGGTACACGTCTGTCTGGCGAATGGATCTTGCAGTGGTGCAAGCGGCTCGTTTGTGTGGTGGTGCTGGGGATCAGATACGTACCTGGTGCTGCACTGGGGAAAGGCTGTGATGTAGCGGTGTAGAGAGGGTAGCGACAAAGGACAAAAAAAAGAGGCTGAAGGAAAACTCTCTCTCTCTCTCTCTCTCTCTCTCTCTCTGTCTCTCTCTCTGTCTCTGTCTCTCTGTATCTGCATCTGCATCTGCCTGCCTGCATGTTCGTCTATATCTCTCCCACTCTCTCTCTTCCCTCCTTCCCCCAACCCGCTTTCTTGCTCCCGATGTGTGTGTGTGTGTGTGTGTGTGTGTGTGTGTGTGTGTGTGTGTGTGTGTGTGTGTGTGTGTGTGTGTGTGAGAGAGAGAGAGAGAGAGTGTGTGTGTATGTGTGTGTGTTTGTGTGTGCGTGCGCGCGCTTGCGTGTTAACTCTTTTCTTCAATATGTCACGTATTCATCATCCACTTTGCCATTAAATTTTGTCTTTGTCCATGTATCTGTGTGTGTGTGTGTGTGTGTGTGTGTGTGTGTGTGTGTGTGTGTGTGTTTCTCTGTCTCTGATGTCTCTCTGTTCCCCCCCCGCCCCCTTCCGCACCCCCTCCCACACCCCCGCACCCCACCTCCCACCCCCCCAAACCGCAGCCCCTCCCACCCTTCCTCTCCCCCTGTCTGTATGTGCCACGTCTTCCCTGCTTCCTGTTCCCCCTCCGCTGGGCATGTCAGTGTGAGATGCTGAGTTGATTGCCGATCAAGGGAGATCAGCGCTGTGCATCGTGACAGATTGCGTGTTGCAACCCTCCCTGGGTCTTTTGCCCTTTGGAAACCCATCCATTTCACACAATTGTTTTTCAGCAGCCGAGTAGAAGAAACGTTTTTGTTTTTTTCTCTCACTCCATCTCTCGTTCTCACATACTCTCTGTGGACACGCGCGAGAGCATACACCTGTGTGTTCGTCTGTTCGAGGAGGAAGGTGGCAGAATGGTTAAGTCGCTCATCTGCCAACACAGAGTCCGTGAGGGTCTGGGTTCGAATCCCGCTCTCACCCTTTCTCTCAAGTTTGAGTGGAGAATAAAACTGGGCGTCTGGTCATTCGGATGAGACGATAAACCGAAGTCCCGTGTGCGGCACGCACTTGACGTACTGAAACAGAACCCCTGGCAAGGAGAGTGTTGCCCTCTTGCAAAATTAAATAGAATAAGTTCACTGTGGTTGGTACACAAATTATATGATATATATAAGGCATGCACTCAAGGCCTGACTAAGCGCAGTGGGTTACGTTGCTGGTCAGGCATCTATCTGCCTCGCAGATGAAGTGTGGGGTGTATATATGGATTTGTCCGAACGCAGTGACGCATCCTTGAGAAACTGAAACTGTAATCGAGTGTGTGTGTGTGTGTGTGTGTTAAAGAATTAGGGAAAAAACCAACAACAAAATATGGAAAGACTGTAATTATTACTTACAGAGCCTACTTTGTTCCACCACAAAACAAGCGGGTGACATCGCGAAGGTTCGCAACTTGACAGCACCACCCCCCCCCCCCCCTACACCCACCCACCTACCCTCCTCCCTCACTAACTCTGTACACAGGAGGTACCCATTCTCTTTATACACCACGCACTACCATTACTTCCACCACCACCACGGCGAAATCACGACGTAAAAGAGGACACAGAGAGAGAGAGAGAGAGGTGCGGTGGGGAGGGAGAATATAGAGGTCTGAGTGGTAATTGTTCAGTCACAAAGTCCAGGTCGTGTCGTCGCGGACCGGAAAGGCCGCGATTAGTTAGTCCTCTTTTAAGAGACCCCCGCGTGTCCATGATGTTGGATGGAGTCTTGCGGGGTGGGGGGGCGCGGGGGGGTGGACTTGGGGGGGGGGATGTGGGGGGTGGGTGGGGGGAGCCGGGAAGGAGGAGGAGGTGGGGTGGTGGGTGGGTTAAGGGGGTGGGGAAGGCGGGTGGGAGGCAGCGGAGCACGAAATATCCCGTGAAAAGCCGTCAGGCGGCGTCCATTGTTGGCTGACAGGTCCTCCACTACCTGGCTGTCTCAATTATCCACCCAGTGGGCTTTCTGTGTGTGTGTGTGTGTGTGTGTGTGTGTGTTTGGGTGTGGTTGGATGGGTGGATGGAGAGGTCATTGGGAGTAGTAGCAGTAGTAGTATTAGAAGAAGAGAGAGAGAGAGAGAGAGAGAGAGAGAGAGAGAGAGAGTATGTGTGTATGGGTGTTCCTCTCTCCTCAATTAGCATTATATATATAAAAGGAAAAGAAAAAAGAAAAGGAAAATATCAAGTCCAATCGGAAGATGCAACTTTTTGAACTCGAGTCTGTTTTGAAGGGAACTTTTTTTTTACTCAGATAGATTGAATCACTTTTGACTTTGGGTGCAGAAATAATTATGAAGTCCTGCAGTCGATGAT
The DNA here is from genome assembly GCF_041734735.1 of Babylonia areolata. Classification (NCBI taxonomy): domain Eukaryota; kingdom Metazoa; phylum Mollusca; class Gastropoda; order Neogastropoda; family Buccinidae; genus Babylonia; species Babylonia areolata. Next base: position 29,091,434 of record NC_134884.1, on the reverse strand, counting down.
CAAATAGAAAAGGACGACCTAATTATTCACCATGAAGCCCTTCCCTGTGTTATACTGCCTTCGTGAAAATCAATTGATGCGAAATAAATGTGAGGTAAATCCGAGAATGTAACAGGTATCCATTCATAAACTGATAAAGTCAATCTATCAGAGCTTGACAATTATGCCCCATACACAAACAATATTCTAAAAAATATAAATTACTACCACTACTACTACTACTACTACTACTACTACTACGAAGAATCATGATCATAATGTATGTTTAATTATGTCGTCCTCTTCTATTACTTGATCATCGATTGCAGGGCTTCATAATTATTTCTGCACCCAAAGTCAAAAGTGATTCAATCTGTCTCAGTCAAAAAGTTCCCTTTAAAACATACTCGAGTTTAAAAAAAAAAAAGTTGCAGCTTCCGATTAGACTTGACATTTTCAATTCCTTTATTTTATTTTTTTCATGCTAGTGTCCTGATTTTAAATGAAGTCGTCACCATTACTTCCCTATTTCCATAAAACCATATTTTCTGGTGTAGGAGGACCGCAGTTGCGAAAAAAACAATCTGTCAACAATGAGGGATTTTCGTTTATGTTGCTGTGTTATGTATTCATCATATTACGTCATTAGTGTTACATAATTCCTGTTGCGACGTCATGTTATGACGACTAAGGTTGTTCACCAAATTTTGGTGGAGGCTACTCTTAGTATTATGCCCGTTTTGGAAAGTATGAGCTTTTATTCTGTTGTTTCCTTTCTCCAACTATTGATTGGACAATTTTATTTTTGACACAACAAAACACGCAATATAATTCCATGGATTATCCGGCTTTCGTGGACAGATGAACACTAGGATGGATTTTATGATTGCTCTTATTAATCAATTTCTCTTTTGGCCTGAAAATGTTTCTGGGAATGCACACAACACACTTACCTGCATGCGAAAATGGCGACAAAAAGTGAGTTTTAACCCAGTAAAAAACACACACCCAAACAAACAAAAAAAACCAAACAACACGAGACAGCAAAGTGTAAGGCTTTCTCTTGGTGCTTAATTGAGCATGAAATTAAAAGGAAATGAATGAAGCATAGAAATCGAGTGCATTTTTTCTCCCTGTGGCAGGCAACCTTTCGCGTAGATCCCTCTCAGTATATATTGACAGGAGCAACTTTGGCTGAATAGAGTCAGATGAAGAGTACGGCGCTTTTTTTTTTCTTTTCTTCTTCTTCTCGCAGTTTCAAGTTTACGCTCAAAGTGTCCGGGGCAAATCTTGGATGGGCATCACTGTTTCTTTGGGTAACAGTGATGGGGAATGATATTCGTCCGTTCTGTTGTTGTTTGTCCGGCTCGTTGCATTTTTTTGTTTTTTTTTGTTTTTTGTTTTTTGTTTGTGTGTGTGTGTGTGTGTGTGTGTGTGTGTGTGTGTGTGTGTGTGTGTGTGTGTGTGTGTGTGTGTGTGTGGTCATTCATCATTTGACCGTCTGTTCAACAAGTGATATGTGTGTGTGTGTGTGTGTGTGTGTGAAGGAGAGAAAGAGAGAGAGAGAGAGAGAGAGAGAGAGAGAGAGAGAGAGAGAGAGGCTCATCATTCGCATTTTGTTCTTTTCACGTTCTTCTCACACTGCACAGATCACACACACACACACACACACACACACACACACACACACACACACACACACTCACGGAAGTACGCACGCACACACACAATTGCACGTTTGAACACACACACACACACACACACACACACGCGCGCGCGCACACATACACTGTCTGTCTGTCTGTCCCTCTCTCTCTCTCCGCCCAAACCCCCAGTCTCTCTCTCTCTCCGCCCACACCTACACTCTCTCTCTCTCCGCCCACAACCCCACTCTCTCTCTCTCTCTCTACGCCCACACTCCCACTCTCTCTCTCTTTATCCGCCCACACCCCCACTCTCTCTCTCCGCCCAAACCCTCTCTCTCTCTCTCTCTACGCCCACACTCCCACTCTCTCTCCGCCCAAACCCCCATTCTCTCTCTCTCTCCACGTCCACACCCCCACTCTCTCTCTCCGCCCAAACCCCCATTCTCTCTCTCTCTCTCTCTCTCTCTCTCTCTCTCTCTACACCCACACCCCCACTCTCTCTCTACGCCCACATCCCCACTCTCTCTCTCTCTCTCTCTCTCCGCCCAAACCCCCATTCTCTCTCTCTCTCTCTACACCCACACCCCCACTCTCTCTCTACGCCCACATCCCCACTCTCTCTCTCTCTTTCTACGCCCACACCCCCACTCTCTCTCTCTCTACGCCCACACCCCCACTCTCTCTCTCTCTACGCCCACATCCCCACTCTCTCTCTCTCTACGCCCACACCCCCACTCTCTATCTCTCTCTCTACGCCCACATCCCCACTCTCTCTCTCTCTACGCCCACACCCCCACTCTCTATCTCTCTCTCTACGCCCACATCCCTACTCTCTCTCTCTCTACGCCCACACCCCCACTCTCTATCTCTCTCTCTCTCTACGCCCACATCCCCACTCTCTCTCTCTCTACGCCCACATCCCCACTCTCTATCTCTCTCTCTCTCTACGCCCACATCCCCACTCTCTCTCTCTCTCTACGCCCACATCCCCACTCTCTCTCTCTCTACCCCCACACCCCCACTCTCTATCTCTCTCTCTACGCCCACATCCCCACTCTCTCTCTCTCTACGCAGACATCCCCACTCTCTCTCTCTCTACGCCCACACCCCCACTCTCTATCTCTCTCTCTCTACGCCCACATCCCTACCCTCTCTCACTCTCTCTCTCTCTCTACGCCAACATCCCCACTCTCTCTATCTCTGTTTCTACGCCCACATCCCCACTCTCTCTCTCTCTACGCCCACACCCCCACTCTCTCTCTCTCCACATCCACACCCCCACTCTCTCTCTCTCTACGCCCACACCCCCACTCTCTCTATCTCTCTTTCTACGCCCACACCCCCACTCTCTCTCTCTCTCTCTACGCCCACACCCCCACTCTCTCTCTCTCTCTCTCTACGCCCACACCCCCACTCTCTCTCTCTCTCTCTGCGCCCACACCCCCACTCTCTCTATCTCTCTCTCTCTACGCCCACACTTCTACTCTCTCTATCTCTTTCTCTCTACGCCCATACCCCCCCCCCTCTCTCTCTCTCTCTCTCTCTCTCTCTTTCGCTCCTTCTTTGACTTCTTTAGCCGGGCCGTGTGGATGTTTATATTGGAAGCTAATGCGGTGTACGATAAACTCATTAACATTCTGTCCGTATCTCTCTGTTTCTGTGTCTGCACATCTGTTCTCACCCTGTGCGCATCTGCTGGTTCCTCCACTTCCTGGCCCATTTTTTTTTCTTCTTCTGCTGTTTGTTAGGTATATGTGTGTTACCGTCTGTTTGAATGTCAGTTTCTCTGTCTGTCTGTCTGTCTGTCTGTCTATGTATGTATGTATGTATGTATGTATGTATGTATGTATGTATGTATGCATGTATGTATGTATGCATGTCTGTGTGTATGTGTCTATCTATCTATCTACCTATATATGCGTGTGTTTGTATGTGTGTGTGTGTGTGTGTGTGTGTGTGTGTGTGTGTGTGCATGTGTGTGTGTGTGTGTGTGTGTGCGTGTGTGTGTGTGTGTGTGTGTGTGTGCGTGTGAGTGTGTGTGTGTGTGTGTGTGTGTGTGTGTGTGTGCGCGCGCGTGCGCACGTGCGCACGCGCGCGTCCCGCCCCCTTTTTAGCTGAAATGTTACCCATATCCTCTGGTTGTGTTTGTTTCGTTTTCCTACCGTTTATTAGAATGTCTGTATTTTCTGTCCGTCTGTCTGCCTCTTTCTTTCTTTTTTTTCTTTCTCTCCCTCCCTCCTCCTCTCTTTCTATCTGCCTTAGTCTCACCCTGTTCCCTGCCCCAGCAAACAGACATGACTGTGTCTCCTGTCTGTTTGGAATCTCTGTTTGTGTTTCTGTCTCTCTGTCTCTGTCTGTCTGTCTCTGTCTCCGTCTTTGGATGTGAAGAAAATCGTCTCCTCTGTCTGTCTGTCTGTCTGTCTTTCCCAGTCTCTCTGTATCTCTCTCTCTCCCAGTCTCTCTGTCTGTCTGTCTGTCTCCGGGCCGTCTCTCTGTTCGTCATAGATTTACACTCTTTCTTTACCTTTTCCAAGTCTGTCCGTCTGTCTCTCTGTCTGTCTCTCTCTCTCTCACTCTCTCTCTCTCTTCCCCACTCTTTCTTTACCTTTTCCGAGTCTTTCCGACCCCACCTCTCTCTCTCTCTCTCACACACTCTCTTTCTCTCTCGCTTTCAGTGTTCAGTGGTCTCTCTGTCTCTTACTCCCTCTCTGTCTCTTTTACTGGCTCGCTCTCTTCCTTTGGCACTCTCTACCTATGTGTCAGTCAGTATGTCTCCCACTTGCTCTCTCCGTTTGTTCAGCAATTCCTTTTCTCTTGTCTTTTTCTGTCTGTCTCTGTCTTTCCCGTTTTGTTGATCCACGCACTATACTGCGATATTTTGGTCGCATGCAGTGTCTCTGTGCCTGTGTGTCTGTCTGTCTGTCTTCTTTCTGTCCCTCTATCTCTGTCTCTTTTTCCTTTTGCCCGTTTCCTTCGCTTCTCTTACATTTTGATTCTTCCTCTGTCGGCCATCCCTCACTCAAGATTACACCGTGTGTTTAAACGTACTAATGAAACTCGTTGTGTGGGTGTCGTATATATTTTCTCACACCCCCCCCCCTCTCTCTCTCTCTCTATTTTGCAAGATGTCTTTGCTTATATTCTGTCTGTGTTTGCTTCTGTCCCTCCCTGTCTTTCTGTTTGACTCATGCACACACACACACGCACACACACACACACACGCACACACACATACTCACGTGCGCGCGCGCACGCACACATACACGTCCCCCCCACCTCCACCCCCGCCACACACACATTCATATGTACACGCGCGCGCGCGCTCACACACACACACACACACACACACACACACACACACACACACACACACGTTCACATAAACGCGTATACAAATGTGTACACACACACACACACACACACACACACACACACACACACACACACACACACACACACACACACATTGATACACCGAATCGGTGGTTTGGCGTTTTTGTTTCGTTGTGGCTTTCATGGTCCTTTTACAGCCCTTTTACAGCTTTTTCTTGTATTACTGTATATGCTAATATCTCCATTGTTGGAAAATAAACATACATACATACATTCATTCATGCATCTTTTCATTGAATGATTGGTTTGTCCATCCATCCATCCATCCATTCCTTCCTTCCTTCCTCCATCAATTCATTCATTCATGCATGCATCTTTTACATTGATTGACTGACTGACTGACTGATTGATTGATTGATTAATTCATCCATCTTCCTCCATCAGTTAATGCATTCATGCATGCATCTTTACATTGATTGACTGATTAATTGATTGATGGATTGGTTTATTCATTCATTAATTCATTCTCCTCCTCCTCCTCCCCCCCCCTGACCCCCCAACGCCTGCAACAACCCCCCCCCTACACCCACACAGACTACATGGAGGGCACGGACTGCGGCGACATCAAGCACCTGGGCTCAGCCATCGTGTACTCGCAGCTGGTGAGCACCGGGGAGTTCTATCCGCGAGACGTGGAGTGCAAGATCACCTTCAAGGCGGAGGACGACGGCTGGCGCCTCATGATGCGGGTACTGGACCTGGACATCCAGGACCGCACGGTGAACGGCTTCTGCAACGACGCCCTGTACGTGTACGATGACTCCACCATCCTGGCCAAGGCGCTGGTGAGTTGAGGGGATTCTCTTCTTTCTTCTTCTTCTTCTTCGTTCGTGGGCTGCAACTCCCACGTTCACTCGTATACATGTACACGAGTGGGCTTTTACATGTATGACCGTTTTTACCCCGCCATGGAGGCAGCCAGACTCCATTTTCGGGGGTGTTGAGGGGATAAAAGCGTGTTTTTTTTGTGTGTTGTTTTTTGCTGTTGTGTGGTTCTCTCTCTCTCTCTCTTTCTGTTTTTTTTTCTCTGGACATCACCTTGTTAGTTCAGGAAAGCCTGTTGTATTGTGTTTGTTGTGTGGTTCTGTCTCTGTTTTTCTGGGCACCATTCTCTGAGTCCAGGAAAGCGTGTTGTGTTGCGTTTGCTTTCTCTGTTTTCTGGGCACCATTCTGTGAGTCCAGGTCAGCCTGTGGTATTGTGTTTGCTCTCTCTCTCTCTCTCTCTCTCTCTCTCTCTCTCTCTCTCTCTCTCTCTGTCCCTCTCTCTCTCTTTCTCTCTCTCTCTTTCTTCGGGATTTCTGTCTGCTTGGCATTCTGTCTGTTTTGTCTGTCTTCACCAGTCTGTATGCCTGTCTATGTCATTGTCTCTGTCTGTGATGTGCGTGTCTATTTTTTCTTTCTTTCTTTTTTGTCTGGATTTCTGTATATATTTATGTTTAGTCTGTTTTGTCTGTCTCCGTCGTCTGTCTGCTTCCACGTTTGTCTCTGTCTGTCTGCTCCTACCTGTCTCAGTCCGCTTGTTTCTCAGTTTGCATGTGTGCGGCAGTCTGCCTCTCTGTCTGTCTCTCTGTCTGTATGGGCCCGTTTTTCAGTACAACAAAACCTGGGGCGAAGCTTATAGGGAGTCTCCACCGACATGGCCTCGTCTCCCGCAGAGGCTACATAGCCAACAGGACTACGAGTACAAAGGGGAAGGTGCGAGTGTTCGTAGTGAAGAACGGTCGGCTTGAATTATAGGATGGTTTCAAAGACCAAAGGGAAGGTCTATGATGTGGAACATAGGAACTGTCACTGAAAAATCCCAGACAGGGCACACTCCTAGAATGCGAGTCTTGCTAAATGTAAGAATTCGTGTTACATTTACGCTGGAAAAAGAAAAATCGTTCTTATATGGTTTATGAATATGTTTTATGCATGGTGATGTCCGCTTTATTTGTTTCTTTGTTTGTTTTTTTATTTGTTTTTCATCATTTTATTTCTATGTGGAGAGGTTTGGAAAATGACAAGTCAGGCATTTATCACGTGAAACTTTATCTTTTTTTGCCTCGAAAATAAACTTCAAACCAAGATTATGGAAGAGAGAGGTGGGAGATGGGTGGGATGAGGATCAGAATGATGAGAGCGCACACACACACACACACACACACACACACACACACACACACACA